>NW_006400026.1:2034331-2050495 GCF_000299155.1 Elephantulus edwardii
TGGCATAGGACAGAGCAGAGTTTAGGGCTGTTGTACATAGGGTCGCTATGAGTCGCAGGCGACTCGACAGCGCATAACAACAACAACAACAACAGCAACATTGCATATATTTCTATGCTTCGTTGGTTGTAGTTTTGTTTCAAGGAAGAACATGAATTTGTAGATTTAAAAAAAATACATGGGAGGAAATATTTTTCTATACTATTTTTTGAGTTCTAGATTTATTAGGTGGTAGCTCTGTAAGCATAGTCTTTAGGCAGTTATGCTGTTGACCCAAAGACCACACGTGTATGGTGGTTTGAATCCATCAGTCACTAAGCAGGAGAAAGAGGGGCAATCTCCTCTCCTCAGCCTTTGAAAAATCCACTGGAAGGTTAGCTATAAATTGGTTCAACTCAATGACAATAATTTGATTCTTCTTTATTGTATTTTTTTAAGAGCTCTTTGACACAGGGACATGTCCCATTCCAAGAAGTAAGAAAATTTTCTTGCTTTTTAAAAGCACCAAAGGGTATGAAGCCTCATAGAAGCACACTAGGCTTTGGAACTTGTGTGTACTCTGAATATTCTTCAGTTTTTCACTTTCTTTTCGGAATGTCCTCTAAGGCAACTATATGCATTTCTTTCAAACAGCAAGTGTTCTTTGCTGTGTTCTCGCTTTTTCTCTCTCACAAGCACGATCACTCCTGATCTCGAAAAGTTTATTTAGCAGTTATAGAAATAATATTAATACACAATGAAACTAGAAAAGAATAGGCTTTGCACTAAGATGCTGTCTTTAGAATCATGAGCATCAGCCCCACTGAAATAGTCAAGGAGCTTTTTTATTATGAGCATATTTTGGAGCCCAGTGAAGAAATGAATGTTAGCCTTCAAATTGAGTGAGCAAGGAAATAAAGAGATTGTATGTGGTTGTGGTTATGTGCCATCGAGTCACCTGCAACTCAAAGGGACCCTATGTAACATAGCCCTAAACCCTGCTCTATCACTTGTCAATCTTATTGTCTCCGACAAACCTATCCCAGTTACCCTAGTGACTGAATCAATCCATCTCATCGAGGGCTTTCCTCTCCTGCGTTGTCCCTCCACCATGACATCCCTCTCCAAGGATCAATCCCACCTTGCCACATGTCCAAAATATGTCAAACAATGCTTCAGAATCCTTGTCTCCAAGCCTGGCTTCCCCTTCCCTGGGATGAAATTATTTGTCCTCCTAGCAGTCCACGGTATATTCAATATTCTTTTCCAGCACCACAGCTCAAAGGCGTCAACTCTCCTTCTATCATTCCTAGTCATTGTCCAGCTCTCTGATGCATAGCAAGTTATTGTAAAGATGATGGTCTAAATCAGGTGCTGTCATACTCTATACTTTCAGCCAAGACGCATCTGACATTATCTGTAATATCCCTGGTGTCATGGCCTCTTCTAAATCCAGCCTGCACTTCAGGCAGTTCTCGGTTGATGTGCTGTTCCAATCATTTTTCGATAATTTTCAGCAGAATCTTTGGAATGGAAACAAATATAGACCTCTTCCGGTTAGTAGGCCAGTTGGTTGCCCTTCAGATTTCTTGATACAACTTGGTGAGCACATCTATTTATTTAAATATGTCAATCGGTATGCCATCAATTCCTGAGACCCTATTTTTTGCTGATTCTTTCAGAGCATCTTGAAGTTCCTCCTTCATCACCACAGACTCTTGCTCATACATTCTTTCATGAACTCTTTCTGTATCTACCAATTCTTTTGATACAATGACTGTATACTCTTTCCATCTTCTTTTAATGCTTCCTGGATCATTTAATATTCTGCCCAAAGCATTCTTAAGTATTGCAACTTGAGGTTTGAGTTTATTCTTCAGTTTCTTCAGCTTAAGAAACGCTGAGCAAATTTGGCTCTTTTGTTATTTAATGTGACTTTTTTAACCTATTGACTTTGATTTTCACCACATGGCTTGTTCTTTGTCATTAGATGTCATTAAGTTGGAAATGGAGTATAACTCATAGAGACCGTATTAACGACAGATCTGAAATTTACCTTATCCTGCACTATCCTTGTTATTTCCAATGTGTTTGTGTACATTGTTGCAATTGTGTCAATCTATCTTGTTGAGAGTCTTTCTCTCTTCCCCTACCTTTGACTTCTTTCAGTATGATGCCTTTTTCCAAGAACTGGCCCCTCCTAACAACATGCCGAAAGTCAGTGAAATGAAGTATCACCAGACTTGCCTCTAAGGAGCACCCTGGTTGCACTTCCTCCAATCATACTCCTCTGCCCCTTTAGCAGTCCATTGAGATTTAGTACTCTTCTCCAACACCACAAGTCAAAGGCATCAGTTCTGTCATCTTTATTCAGTCCTACTTTCAGATGCACATTGTTGTTGTGTGCTGTCAAGTCAGAACCAGTTCATAAGTGACCCTCTAGCACATTCTCAGAGGCAGTGAGTTGCATGGTAGGAGATTGCCTAGCCTTTTCTTGCTCACAGAACAGCTGGTGAACTCAAACCACGTGCCTTTGGGATTGCAGTGCAGCTTCTTAACACTAGGAAACAACTTTACCACTCCATCATTTCTGACATTATTCCTCCTTCCTTCAGACCTGTCACTCCTGTCTATGTCTTTGGGTCCTGTGAATCTCTGTAAGGTCTCACAGAAACTAGAAAACTGTCATGCAAATGATTAATGTAATTGTGAATTATGTAGGTCAATGTACATAGTGAGAGTCTGGAGAAAGATGGACAAGGAGCCAGCAGGTTGACATAGTCTTTTGTCAGTTTTCAATTGCTAGCTGTTGGCTGTACACTGTAAACACAGCTAGATCAGGTTAGATGCACTGTCTGAAGGGAACTCACAAGGAAGCTCCCATGAACATCCCTTTATGTATTATCTCAGAGTTATAAGCCACACCATCAGGAGAATTAAGGGTGGAGATTTGAGTAATATCTTCTTCGAGGGTGAGCTACAAGCCTATATGTATTTAATACAACAAATAACTCATTATTGAATGATATATTAAGCATAAACAAAAGGCTAAAATTACAAAAATGAAAGGCTATAAATAGAAAGACCTTTAATTGTTGTATTGCACGACACCTCCTGGCCCTTCCAGGCTCTAATTTTGCAAATCCAAAGCAGTCATCTTCCAGTCAAGTAAAGCAAGTACTGCCTGAAGGTAAATTATAGCTTTTATAGATAAAGCATTCAACATCCATCTAGTACATTAAGGTAAGTATTTCAACTTTAACACATTTCATCTTATACCCTGAAGTTTGTCTTCTTTTCTTTCATGGCTTCTGGTAAAATTTAATTGGAGATTATTCTCTAGTTCTAAGTCTATCTTGAAGTATCAGCACCACATTAGATTTCCCCCTGCAAAACACACTTATTTATGCATTTACTTTCAGCTATTATTTCTCATCCTTCCTTCCATTTGTCATCTCTTTTTGCTCAGTTTTCCACTTTGGGAAGGGACATTTGGTTCAGCTACTTTGCTAGTCTAGGCTGCAAAAAGTGAGACCAGTCTGGCAAGTGCTTGCACTTTACTCCATTCTTACTCTTGCTGCGCTGCTGTTGATAGGTGCCTTTGAGTTACGTGTGACTCATAGAGACTTTATGAACAACTTGTCCTATCCTGTGTTTCCTCCTCATCTCTGAGACATTTGAGCCCATTGCTGCAGTCATTGTGTCAATCCATCTTGTTGAAGGTCTTTCCCTTTTGCTGACCCTCAACCTTTCCAAGAATGTTGTCCCTTTCCAAGGAATAGTCTCTCCTAGAAACATGCTCAAAATATGTGAGCTAAAGCTTCACTCCTCTTAATTCCTAAGTTATTTTATCTACTCTTTTTCCAACATAATGCTCTTCTCCAATACCACAACTCAAAGGCATCAATTTTACAGTCATCTTTATTCATTTTCCATCTCTCAGAGATATAGCAAGTTATAGAAAAGACCATGGGATAATCAGGTGCACCTTAAGCTTCAAACTAACATCACTGCTCCTCAATATTTTGTCCTTAACAGCAGACTTGCCAAATGCAATATGTCCCCTAATCTCTTGACTATAGCTACCAAGGATGTTGATTAAATTATTGAAAATTTCAAGCTTTTCTTCATCTATCATCATCTTTGTCTTCTTGATTTTGAGCCTTAATCCATGGGAAAGAAAGGGGCCAGCAGATGGGGACTTCAGCATCCTCCATCCCACAGGTAAATGTGACCCAGAGGCCTGTCAGGTCAAGGCAGCACCTGAAACCATTAGACACATCTGAAAGATACAGAATAAGAGTTTTTAGAAAGGAAGAGAGGGGCCAGACTGAGACTTCAGCATCCCCCACCTCACAAGAAAATGCAAACCAGAGGCATGGCAGGTCAAGGTGGCAGCAGAAACCACTGGGGCCCAAGGGCCATAGGCCCTTGGGCCATGAAAACAATCTATACACCAGATCTACAGGACATATCCCCTTCACTTGGGAAACATGACCCCTAAACTCAAGAGATAATGTTTAATTCCACAATTGGGAAATATCTTTATTCTACTTTTTTCCGTAAAATGCTTGTCTGTCAGATACTTCTCTCAATCTCAGCATTCAGATTATGACAGACTAGGAAGAAGGATTGGCCATCTACTTCCGAAATAGTGGCCTCTGAAAACCTAAGGATCCATCTAACATCATCAATTATATCCCTGGTACCATGGCTTCATCTATAAGTGCTTGAGCCTCTGGTAGTTTTCTATTTATATTCTAGTCATTTTGAATGATCTTCAGCAGTATATTGTTTGCATGTAATATTAATTATATTGTTCAATGTTTTCCACATTCTACTGGATCACCTTTCTTGGGAATGGAAACAGATCTCTTCCAGTCAGTTAGCCAGTCAGTTAGCAGTCCTCTTATTTTTATGGTGTAGACTGATGAGCACCTTCAGGGCTGTATCTATCAGTTGAAACATATAGATTGGTATCCTGTTGATACCTTTCAGCCCTCAAGCCTTATGTTAAGCACACACACTAAAGATTCAGCTGAGCCACCATCCATGCCATCACACCTATTTAGGATTCCATTCTGTCAAACAGCCACAGGCCTCAGCTGGGACCAGAGAAGGCTTTCCTACAGAATGCTATTCTTATGCTTATTATCATTACAATTTGCTGTTAGAGGTACAACATCTATCTAACAATTTATTATATTTGTGGAATTCCAATCTGTTTTCAAGGACAGTAAATTGCAAGGAAAGGGGGTTGCCCAGCCTTCTCCCAAGAAGCAGCTGGGGGATTCGACCTTTGGGATTCTAGATTTTAGGGGTGTGTGAGTATACTTGTTTGTTTATTTTTTGTTCTTATTAGTGTAACACTTGTCTGTCTGTTTGCTGTACTAAAGAAACTTGTGAGTTGCTGTGATACTGGAAACTGTGCCACTGATGTTCCAAATGACGGAAGGGTCATCCATGATGGATAAGTTTCAGCAGATCTACCAGATTAAGATAGTCTAAAAAGCAGTATTGGTTAATCACATCTGAAATAGCCGACCTTTGAAAATCCAGTGAGCAATGGAGAACTATAGCATTAGAGGTAGAGCCCAGATTGTAAGTCACTCAAAATTAGGAGAAAGAGCTGGGAGCATTTTTAATAACCAGAACTTGCAAAGTATAAAGCATGAATGCAGAAAACATGGAAGTCTCAAAAATGAAATGGAATGAATAAAAATAAACGTGTTGGGCAAGACTACAAAAGTACAACATATATGGACTATCTCGATCACTAAGCATGACAGTAGTATTCACCATTAACTATAGTAATATGAGAGGAATGCGCAATTTGTACCATCAGATCATTGAGAACTCTCACATACAGGCTTAAGGGTGCTGTTACAGTCTGTGTTTAGGGATTACTCCTGCTTCTGACACTATAGCTACATCCTTGGACCTGAGACTGTAGTATCTAACAAATACAATACAAAACAAAACAAAACAAAAACAACAAACAAGCAAAAAACCCCAACAAATTAAAAAAAAACCACAAAAAATAAACAACACACTCAAAAGTTTCAAGTAACGTGGGGAAGAATTGTATAGTAACATTAGCATCTTCCCCTACTCTTTCTTCTCAGATACCTCTGAGACATATAGAAATTTTTCCATTTGTGACTTTCCTTTTGTCCCGTCCTTAGGTTAAGTGTGAACACATACTTGAGAAAGCATGTGAGCCACCCTTTAATGCCCTTTCCCCTCCATTTTAGATAACAAATGCTTCAGAGGCCCATTTCAATGCTCTACCAACCTATTATTCTGTAGCATAGTACATCCATTTAGTATAATACTGCTTGGCCCATTTCATCACTCTGTGGCCGGTTAAAGTGTATTTCTTGGTCTGAGAAAAGAGATGTTGGTATCCTAATATGCTACAGTATCTTTTGTTCCAATTCTTTAATTGCATTTTTTTTACATTTGCATCTATTATAAGATATGTAAATATCAATCCAGAGTATCTATTTCTGTGAGGACCTGTACAGTATGTGGACAGACCAGGGCTATACAACTTAGAAGAATGTCTGACCCAAAACAATTGAAAACAGGCCTGAGGGTTGTAGACCCGAAGCCCTATAGTATTTTACAATTCCAGCACACCCAAATGCTGGCAAACTCTGTGCCCAGAGACCCCCAATTTATTTGGCAAGTTCCTTCTGCTGACACCCACTTGGGACAAAAAGAAAGCCATAAGATTCATGAGTGTTTCATATGTGTGTATCCCTCTTCAAGATACAAGAGACCCTCTTAAGGTCCAGCTAGAACTGAGATTCACAACACACTGGTCCTCAGCCTTTACCCAATACAAATACTAACTATGCATTTGAGATCTGGACAACCAATAAGGATGACAGAAAAAGAACTTATGCCTTTGAGCTGTGATGTGGAGAAGAGCACTGAACATTCTATGGATGGCCAAGAAAGCAAAGTTATGTTTTGGAAAGGGTGCAGCCAGAGTGCTCTTCGAAGGCAAGAATGATATCTCACAAACTTTGGACATATTGCTAAGAGGTGCTATTCCTTGGAAAGGGACATCATGTTGGGAAGGGTGGAGGGTCGGCAAAGGAGACAAAGACACTCAACCAGGTGGATTGACAAGGTGACTGCTTCAAAGGGCTCTTGTGTGTCAGGAAGTGTGAGGATGGTGCAGGACAAGACTAGGTTCAGACCTTTTATTCATAGGGTTGCTATGAGCCAAACTCGATTCAATGGCACCTAGCAACAACAACAACAACAACAACATGAATATTATTGATGGGAATTAGTTTCCCTTTATGAAGTGGGTAAAAATAAAACTCAGCTACCCTTACGTTACATCTGGTCTTTTCACATAAGTATTTTGGGACTGTGGCAACAAGCTCGCTCACCGGGAAAAATAGCCTCTGCATTTTCAAAACTGTTCCCTAACCACAGCCATAATTTTTTTGGTAATTCACACAGTCAAATGTCTTTGCACAGTTAATAAAATATAAATAGGCTATGCAAGTAGACCTTTCTAATTTTACTCATAACTTGATTTATAAACCTCAAAACAAGCATAATCCAAAACCAAATCATAGGCATAGATCAAGCCTTAACTATAAGCCTAATATTAACCCTGAGTCTAACACTAGACCTAGTTCTAAATCTAGTTGTAGATAAACTCCTAATCTTAACTCTGACAATAATTCTAAGACTAGACTGAGGTAGACTTGACATAGACCAATCTATAATCATAATTTTAATCCTCGCTCAACCCTTTAACCTAACTCTAGTTCATAATGTAGGCATGGGCCTAGACCAGTCCATTCTCTTAACTCTAAATCTAGGCCTAGTCCAATTACTGTCTGTGAGATTAACTCTAACCCTAACATTGACTCTAACCCTAACATTAACTCTAACCCTAACATTCTTCTTAACACTAACATTCTTCCTCTAAAATTCAACCTGAACCTTATCCAATCCTAAATCTAGCTTTAACCTAGAAAAAAAAACCCTAGATCTAGCTTAAACCCTAGAATGATTCCTATTTCTTAGCCTCATTCTACTTCTAAACTTAAACCCTAACTCTTAAACACAACTCCTAACACTAAACCAAATTATAAACTTATATTTCAACAATGTTATAACCTAAAATCTAACCTAAACCATGATTGTTTCATCTCTAACTCTATCCTACTCCTGTGACTCTAGACTTTGTGTAAAGCCTAGCCTTAACCTAGCATTTAACTTGAAACCAGGTCTAGCTCTAACACTAAACTAACCTTGTAATATAATTCTAAGGCTTTTTACTAGTCATTACCCTAAACTTATGCTTGGCATTATCTTTAATCCTTGTCCCCTAATTCTTAACCATAACTATAATCATAACCTAACTAGGCTCTAGACTTAATATTAACTATAATTCTAAACATAATTCTAATTTTAAATTTAACACTCACAAAAACATGTTCTATAACAAGCACTAGAATAACTGCTAAATCTAATAGCCTTAGTACCAGATCAAAACCTAGGTCTAGATGTAATCCTAACGCTTAACTCTAACCTTAACCCTAGCTCAATCTCTAAAATAAATCTTAATTTTAAAACTAGACCAAGACTTAAACTCATATCTCTAAACTAACTCCACATATAATTCTAACTCCCCCAAATACCTAGCTATATGAGTATATAAAGAACAAGGCTGTGTGAAGATGGCTATATCTGACCTTTACCAACTTCACAAAGGGAAACTTTCCCTGTCAACAACATCAGCAACATAAAACCAATTCTCATGAGGTCAATAATGTTCCCCACGTTCCCAAACTTCTTTCTACTCATCTCAAAACCGATATTACTGCTTTATGGGGTGTAAAATACAATATAAAAGCTCACAGACCACACAGAACCATAATGAGGAATTCAAAGGCTATAATTTATGATAGTAACAGAAAATAGTCAGGACAGCTTTTGAAATGTGCTTCCAGAAGCCTCGCTCTTGACTCTCTTGGCTTTAGGCCAGTGCTACAAAGGTCTCAGTCCTGCCAGTTACAGTTCTCAACCTCATCCTCTCCCTGTCCCCAGTCCTCTAACAAACTTGGACAAAGACTCTTAGCTCTATTTTTCCACAGGGTAACAGTTCCAAGGCCCACTCTATGTCATGTCAGGGCTCTGGTTCACTGCTGCTGCTGCTGCTATAGTTGCTGCTTTCATAGGCAAAGGCTGGTGCAAGAATATCTGTCCCTAAAGGACATGTTGCATTCTCTTGTTTCTTTGCTGGTGGGGAACCTTCTCCTATTTTGTTGCTAGGTCCTCTCAACTTAATGGTAAGACTAGCAACTCCCCTTGTGGATTGGTGAGACTAGCCAATCGCCTTGTGTATAGGCTAACACACCCTATTTGCAAATTTCCACCCATCCACATAAAAAAGTAAGTTAATAGATAGGGAAGCCATTTTGAGTTATTAACCCTTAACACCAGGCTACCTATGGCTCATCTAGCCATTAACTTTTGTGTTTGAAGAATTAATTTTTCTCCTTACAATATACAATAACTATATTTGTGAAAGTGTGTAAGCCACCAACTTCATGCCTCATTGCTTAAACTCCCAGTTTTAGATAGCCAATTTCTTATTTGCCCCTACCTATCAAACTAGTACTCAGAGGAAACATGCATGTTATTTTCTCTGAAGAATCTTCTCTTCCAGTTAGAACTTTTAGCATCTTCATTCATAAGCAAATTCCAATCTAAAAGCAAGGCATCAGATTTCAACAATCAACACTAACTGACAGCATGGAACTTTTTATCTTCATGAATGGCTGGGTTCAAAAGGGCATAAACTAGAGTCCACCCTTCTTCCTGTGTTCCAGACAGATTGGTCCCTTCATTCAGTCTTAGCACCCACATGGGGACAAGTCAACAAATCAAGAATCCTTATGACTCCTTGCTCCTCAAGCCAAGAACCCTTTTGGGCTTGTCCATGCATTTGTACATGCTAGGTCAATAATGTTGAAGCATTGTTCGAGTTCATCTTACCTCTTCATTGCTACATGCTTCCTAATTCCATTCTCAAGTAGATAAAGGGGGTCACCACCAGTGAGCATCCTCACCAGTTCTCTTTAACTTCAACTCTTGAAAGGGAACTCTGAGAGGTACTACTCTGAGAAGCCTTACTCTGTCTCTGAAGTCAAACCAAATGTTCTAGTTTTAAAAGGTTGTAGTCTTTGGCTAGACTTAACAACAATAGCAACAACCATAAGCCTAATCTTGATCCTAACATGAACACTGAAACAACCCTAAGGTTCAGCTCTGGTCCAATCCCGAACTCTAACCTTCACTTCAGTCAAGCCCTCGGTTTAATAGCCCAACCTCTGATATTGATGTGAGGCCAAGTTATGTATTTAACCCAAGTACCTAAATAATCTAAGACCAAAATAATCCAAATTTTAACTCTAATACCAACCTGAAATTTCTATCCCAAGTTGTATATATGATTGGAATTCCATAACACAAGAGGGACAAGGAAATAACTGAGAAGATTGTGGAAGAAGCTGCTGTTGTTGTTCAACCCTATGTGCAACAGCCCTAAACCCATATATGGGGTCGAACAACAACAACAACAACTTCTTCTACAGTCTTCTCAGTGATTTCCCTGTCCCTCCTGTGTTCTGAAATTCCAATCATAGATATATTATTCTGTTTGCTGTCATCCCACATAATTCTAATGTTCGTTTTCTTTATGTCTCGTCTCTGTTTTTTCTTCAAGTAGGTTTCTAGTGAGGCTTTTGTCTTCCATCTCACTGACTCTCTGTCCCATCTCTTCAGTTCTATTTTTTTGTCCTACCAGCGTGTGGAAACTTCTGCCATTTCAGTCTTATTTTTCTGGATTGCATTTTCATGCTTTTCTATTATTTTCAGTACTGTGCTAGCTGTACCAATTCTCTCTTGTGATGATTATTTTTTAATTTCTTGTATTTCTTTGTCTGTTCTATCAATTTCTTCTTCCATCTTTTGTATTTTCATCAATATCTGTTCAAGTTTCTCCTCATCTATATATTTCTTCTGTAGTATTGTCTCTGAAGTATTTGGTCTCTTATTGATTTCCATTGTTTCTTCCCACATTTGCATCTTTTTCTGTAGTTGATCAAGCAACTTTATAACAACATATTTCTTCTGATATTCTCTATCTAGTGTATTCATTAGGCCTGCTTTTTTAGGAGAAGTGTTATTTTGTTTCTTCATAACAGCTGTTCATCTAGTTGCTGTGAAGCTGAACACTGTGACAATGATATGTTGAATGCCTTAATGGTTACCCATGCAGACAGCATTTGGTGGAGCTCCTCTATTAAAACAAGCTTGGAAGCAGGAGTGGCATCCACTTCAGTAATAGCTTGCCTTAGGAAACCCTACGAACCTGGAGAAAGGATGAAAGTCACACAAGTGTTAGGGCCTTTCATTCATAGGGTCGCTATGAGTTGCCTAAGACTTGATGACACTTAACAACAACAACAACATCAACATAGAGGTCAGTTGGCCTAGTAGACAGAAAATGATGCTACCAAGCCAAAGGTGGGTGACTTTGAATCAGTGGCCCTCAGGTCTGTTTTTTCATTGTTTTTGTTCAAATATTCTTCTAGGTAATTTAGCTCTGGTGTGTCCACTTGCTATACAGAGGTAACTAGTGGTTTCTGTGAAGCTGAACAATGTGACACTGATGTGTCAAATGCGTTAATGGTTACCCATGGCAGACAGTGTTTGGAGCTCCCCGATTAAAACAAACTTGGAAGCAGGAGTGGCATCCACTTCCATAATAGCTCGCTTCAGGAAACCCTGTGAACCTGGAGAAAGGATCAAAGTCCCACACAAGTGTTGAGGACTTTCATTTATAGGGTTGCTGTAAGTTGTTTACGGCTTGATGGCACTTAACAACAACAACATAATAGCTGATGTGGATTGCTGCTTTCTTGACTTTATGGGAGTCTTTTCTTAGTAGATATTAGGTTGTTACAACTGTAAAATTATCCAGCATTCAGCAATGTTTTGTGAAGCACCTATATATTTGTGGTTCTTTCTTGGCCAAGGGTCAAACAGCAGTTTTTTTCCTCAAAGTACCTGAATGAGCAAGGAGGAATCCTGTTTTTCCTTTCTGGAAGTGGCTTCTCACCTCCACTGAGGTTCTCAGGACCTCCCTGTTGCTTGGGTTAAGGGGTCCAAGGTGGTCAGGCTAGACAGCAGGTTTTTCCCCCAAAGGTCCTGAATTAAGGAGTCCCGCATGGTCAAGCTAGACAGCAGCTTCCCTCCCCCATGGGATGTCTATGTTCAACTTTCTGAGGAAACACGAAAGTTTCTTCCGCAGTGGTTGTAACATTTTATAGTCCTATAGCAGTGCATGGCAGTTCCAATCTCTCTGCATCCTCTCCAAAATTCTTTGTTTACTATTCTGATGAAGATTATCCAAAAATGATTGGAACAGCACATCAACAGAGAACTGCATGAAGTTCAGACTGGATTTAGAAGAGACCGTGGCACTAGGGAAATTATAGCTAATGTCAGGTGGATCTTGGCTGAAAGTAGAGTGTACCAGAGAAATGTCTATTTGTGTTTCATTGAGAATGCAAAGGCATTTGACTGTGTGAATCACAACAAACTATGGCTGACTCTGAGAAGAATGGGAATCCTAGACTACTTGATTGTGCTTATTCAAAACCTATACTTGAACCAAGAGGCTGTCGTCAGAACAGAGCAAGGAAACACTGCATGGTTCAAAATTGGTAAGAGTATGAGTCAAGGATGTGTCCTTTCTCCATATCTCTTCAATCTATATGCAGAACAGATTATCCAGTAGGCTGGGCTCTATGAGCAGAAGAAGTGTAGCATCAGGATTGGAGGTAGACTCAGCAATCTATGCTATGCAGATGACACAACCCTGTTTGCTGAAACTGAGGAGGTCCTGAAACACTTGCTGCAGAAAGTCAAGGACTGAAACCTTCAATGTGGACTGAAACTCAACATCAAGAAAACAATTATTCTCACCACTGGGCAGATTGGCAGTATCATAATAGATAATGAAGAGATTGAGATTGTTGACAGCTTCAGTATGTTTGGCTCTACAATCAACACTCTGGGTACCAGCAGCCAGGAAATTAAAAGACAAATTGCATTGGGAAAGTCTGCTGTCAGAGATCTCTCCAAGGTAATGAAAAGCAACAATATCAGTCTGGAGACTAAGGTGTGCCTGATACAGACCATGGTCTTTGCAATTACTTGCTATGCATCAGAGTGCTGGACAATGACTAGGGATGATAGAAAGAGAGTTGATGCCTTTGAGTTGTGGTATTGGAGAAGAGTGTTGAATATACTAGGGACTGCTAGGAGAACAAACAAGTTTGTCTTGGAGAAGGTGAAACCAGGCTACTTCTTGGAAGCAAGGATTCTGACACTATGTCTGACATATTTTGGACACGTTGCAAGACGGCATAGTCCTTGGAGAGGGATGTCATGCTTGGGAGGATGGAGGGACAGTGCAGGAGAAGAAGACCCTTGATGAGACTGATTGATTCAGTCGCTGGGATAATGATGATAGCTGTGTTGGAGACAATAATTTTGACAAGGGATATAGCAGGGTTTAGAGCTGTTGACATAGGGTCGCTATGGTGACTCGACAGCACATAACAACAAAAAAACCCAAAAACTATACTATTAAATTTTGCTACTGCTGATAAGGTCAGATAATATTTACCTGCTGTTTTAATTGTAACTCTTTAATTCCAAGTGATTTTGAACATTCCCTCATGTGTTTGTTTGTTATCTGATTGTTCTTTTTGCCAAAAAAGCTTTTCATGTTTCTTTACTCATTTTGTAATTGGACCTTTTTCTTGTGAAGAACATGTAATATTCTGTGAACTTTAGTTATGAGACCCTTGTCTGAAATGTCTCCTCCCACCTCCCCCAGTCTGTGAGTTTTCTTTTTACCTTATCAGAAAAAATTTTAGATGTATACAGTAATTTTATTTAGAAGATCCCTTTCATTGTTTTTATCCCCTCCTGGTTGTACATTTTTGGCTATGTTTACAAACGTTTATTCCATATACTGGTACTTCTGATTTTGTTTCTATTTTAGTTTTATATTTATAGTTTTGGGGTTTACTCCTAGGTCTCTATTCCACTTTTAGTTGGGTGTTTGTTTGGTATTTGTGTGTGTGTGTGTGTGTGTGTGTGTGTGTGTGCATGATTTGAGATATAGATCCTGTTCCAGCTTTCTTCAGGTAGATGTCTAGTTTTACTAGCACCATTTGTTAAAGAGGCTATCATTTCTCCTTTTTAATAGGTTTTGTTTCCTTATCAAATATAAATTAATCATATGTATGTGAATGTATTTTTGAGTTCTCAGTTCTATTCCATTGGTCTAGGTGCCTACTGTGTACTAATTCAATGATATTATTGTTTTGGTTACTGCTGCTGTGTGGGATCAGGGAGTTCTATGCCTCTCATTTCGCTTTAAATTTTTCAGAAGAACTTTGCTCCTTTGAGATACCTTTCCTTTCCAAATAAAACTGGAAATTACCTTTTATATCTCCTTGAAAAATAAATTTGGTATGTGTATTGAGATTGTGTTGAAAATGTGGATTAATTTTGTTAGGATTGTCATTTTCACAGTCTTCCTATTCATGAACAGGGAATATTATTCCATTGTATTAAGTTTCTTATTGTTTCTTGTTTGGAAGCAGGAGTGGTTTCCACTTTCTAAACCACATGCCTCTGGAAACTCTATGAACTTTGAGAAATGATGATAGAAAGGCTTCAGGTCTTTTGTTCACAGCATTGCTATCAGTTGTGCTCAACTCGATGACAATCAACAACAACAACAGCATTGCTTCTTGTAGTAGTACTTTATAATTTTGTGGTCCTTGTAAAGGTCAATCTCATATGATTCTGCTACCGCACTGCTAGGAGTGTACCCAAAAGTACTAAGAACTAAGACCAATATGAGATATGCACACCTATGTTTATAGCCACATTATTCACAATGGTAGGAAAATGAACACATCCCAAATGCCTATCAATAAATGAATGGATAGAGAAACTGTAGTATAGTTGCACAAGGACATACTCCACAGCACTAATGAACAATGAAGTATTCGTAAAATGCAACACAATATAGGAAAGTATAGAATATAGAGGGCCTCATGCTGGGTGAAATAACTCAATTACAAAAGGACAAATATTAATAATACCAACACTGTGAAAATAAGAGGGCAACTGATGGGCTGGTGAGGGATGAGGAGAACAAAAATAGAATGTATAGACAAAGAACACTATGAAGAATGAGACAAGGGAGGATCTACCAGAGAAGAATCAATATAAGAAAAATATGACTATTGTAATTAGCAAATAGAAATGAGATATGTATAACTGCTTAAAAGGGGAAAGTAAGAAGAAATGTGAAAGAAGAAATAAGAAACCACAAGGATAGGAGAGATTAGTAGGTGAATGGAAGTGTATGAAGGTTCAATGGGATCTTGATGGGTAGACATAAAAGTCAGGATTCATAAGTAATTAATTATATAGAATATAGATATGATTTTATAAAACAAAATGTACATGAGTAACACGATGCATGTGAATAATTGTATAAAAGTAAAAGATTATATAAATAAATTATATTTCTATACCAACAATGGAAATTTGAAAATTAAATCAAGAAAACAATTTAATTTACAGTGACATACTCAGGTATAAAATCAATGAACAAAACACGTACAGGCTTATATTTGGAGACAACAACGACAAAAATTAACAGAAAACCAAATATCCTCACCACTGGATCAACTAGCAACATTATGATTGTTGTTGTGTAACATTAAGTCAGAAATGACCTATAGATGACCCTCCAGAGGGCTTTCAGAGGTAGTAAGTAAATCACACAGGAAAAGGTTGTCCATTCTTCTCCTGCATAGCTGCTGGTGGATGTTGTGGCTTGTTGTTATGTGTCATTTTTTTTCTTTTTTTTTCTATATTTTATTAATTTTCATAAACATTTACAGAGATTTTGGGTTTCCACTCATTCATTATTGCACTATTCTCTCTACCCTCCTCCAAGTTTGTTCTTGTCCAAACGCCACAGTGCTTGTCAAAGCCAGTTCTGATTAATCTTCTTTGTCAGTGTGTCCTTTGCCATTCCCTATC
>NW_006400026.1:2052505-2053796 GCF_000299155.1 Elephantulus edwardii
AATCGCACTGCATCTGATACACCCATCCTGATTACACCAGTCAATGAATCAATCCATCCCATAGAGGGTCTTCCCCTCCTGTGCTGCCCCTCCACCCTCCCAAGCATGATGTCCCTCTCCAAGGACAGGTCCCTCCTTACAACATGTCCAATGTCAGATGAAGCCCCAGGATCCTTGCCTTCAAGAAGCAGCCTTTTTAACCCTCTCAAGGATGAAACTGTTTTCTTAGCAGTCCGTGGAACACTTAATACTCTTCTCCAGAACCACAGCTCAAAGGCATCAATTCTTCTTCTATCCTGCCTAGTCATTGTCCAACTCTCTGATGCATGACAAGAGATTGCAAAGACCATGGCCTGTATCAGATGGCACCTTAGTCTCCAGAGTGACACCATTACTCTTCAGTATTTTGGAGATGTCTCTAACAGCAGACTTTCCCATCGCAGTGCATCTTTTAATTTCCTGGCTGCTGTTGCCAAGAGGGCTGGTGTATAGAAAACACGGAAGTTGTCCAGTCTTTGCATATTTTCTTCAACATTTATTGCTTACTGCCTTGTTAAACTTTTCTACAGCTACTGGTGTGAAATGATATCTCATTTGTTTTGATTTGCGTGTCCCTGAGTTTGGTTTGCATGTCTCTGAACATTTCTTCATGTCTCTATTGGTTAGCAGAATGTCTTCCTTCGTGAAGAGTTTTTTCATGTCTTTTGTCCATTTTGTTATTAATTTATCACAGTTGTGGGGGAGAGGGCTTCTCTGTAGTATTCTGTAAACTTTTGTTATGAGAACCTGGTCTGAGATGTAATTGTAAAATGTTTCTCCCAGTCTCCAGGTTTTCCTTAACTTTATTAGAAAAAAGTTTTTCTAATTTACTGCACAACCTCTTCTAAATCCAGCTTGAACTTCTGGAAATTCTGTGTCTATGTATTGCTCTAGCCATTTCTGGATGATTCTTAGTAGTGTGTTTCTTGCATGTAAGATAAATGACATTATTTGACTCTTTGCACATTCTGTTGAATCAGTTTTCTTGGGGATGGGAAAAATATGGATCTCATTTGTCCAGTTTTTCCACTTCAGGGACTTGATTTTTAGAAAAGATCGATATTTGTTCCCATTCCAAAGAAAGGTGACCCAACAGAGTGTGGAAATTATCGAACAATATCATTGATATCACACGCAAGCAAGATTCTGCTGAAAATTATCCAAAAACGTTTGGAATAATATGTCAACAGAGAACTGCCAGATGTGCAGGCTGGATTTAGAAGAGGTCTTGGTAATAGGGATATTATAGCTA
>NW_006400026.1:2054621-2065739 GCF_000299155.1 Elephantulus edwardii
ATACCATGGACTGCTAGGAGAACAAACAGGTTTGTCCTGGAGAGGGTGAAGCCAGAGTGTTCCCTGGAGTCAAGGATTCTGAAGCTTCGTCTGACATATTTTGGGCATGTTGCAAGGAGGGACTGGCCCTTGGAGAGGGATATCGTGTTTGGCAGAGTGGAGGGGAGGCGAAGGAGAGGAAGACCTTTGGTGAGACGGATCGATTCTGTGACTGGAGCGGTGGGAATAAGTGCATTTGAGATGGCTAGGTTGGCACAAGATAGAACAGCATTTAGAGCTCTTGTACATAGGGTCGCTATGAATCGCAAGCGACTCGATGGCACACAACAACAACAACAACAACAACAACAACAACAACCATTCATCCATTTTATCCTCTCCCAGTTGTGCATTTCTGGATCTATTGCAAGTCTATTTATGCCACTGGCCAAGGTTTATGCATGTGGTTCTATTTTGTCTCATTATTTTTATAGTTTTTGGTGGTACCTCTGTATCTCTGATAGACCTTGAGTTGACTTTTGTTGTGGTGTGAGATGTGGATCCTGCTTCAACAGGTTGTTGTTGTTAAGTGCTGTCAAGTCAAGAACATAGTGGCCCTTTGTATAAGAGAACTGAAAGCTGTCTTGTCCTGTGTCATCCTCACTCTCTGACATAGTCGAGCCCATTGCTGCAGTCACTGTGTCAATCCGGTTGAGCGTCTTCCTTTCTTTCACCAACTTCCCGCCTTTCTAAGCATGATGGCCCTCTCCAAGGAAAAATTTCTCCTAGTAATATGTCTAAAACATGTGAGAAGAATCTTTATTATTTTGGCCTCCAAGGAGCACTCTGGCTGCACCTTCCCCAAGACATATCTGTCTGTTCTTTTGGTAGACAATGATATTCAGTACTCTTCTCCATCACCAAATCTCAAAGACATCAATTCTTTTTCTGTCATCCTTATTCATTGTCTAGCTCTCAGAAGTATAGCAAGTGATTGAAAAAATTATGGCCTGAATCATACACACCTTAGTCCTCAAACTGACATCATTGCACGTAAATAATTTAGAGAACCTGGAGAGAGGATGAAAGACACACAAGCATTGAGGACTCTCCTTCATAGGGTCACTATGAGTCGCCTGCGACTCGACAGCACTTAACAACAAAAACATCAACATAGAGAGAGATCAGTTGGCCCAGTGGACAG
Source organism: Elephantulus edwardii (assembly GCF_000299155.1). NCBI lineage: Eukaryota > Metazoa > Chordata > Mammalia > Macroscelidea > Macroscelididae > Elephantulus > Elephantulus edwardii. Next base: position 2,055,805 of record NW_006400026.1, read on the forward strand.
AAGGCGATGCTACCGAGCCAAAGGTGGGTGACTTTTAATCCTCGGGCCTCGGACCTATCTTTCATTGTTTTTGTTCAAACATTCCTGTAGGTCATATAGCCCTGGTGTGTCCACTTGCTGTACAAGCAGTAACTTGTGGTTGCTGTGACGCTAAACACTGTGACACTGATGTGTCAAATGTGTTAATGATTGGTTACCCAATGCGAACAGTGTGGGGTGGAGCTCCCTGATTAAAACAACCTTGGGAGCAGGAGTGGCATCCACTTCCGTAATAGCTTGCCTCTGGAAATCCTATGAACCTGGAGAGAGGACGAAAGACACACACGTGTTGAATACTCTCTTTCATAAGGTCGCTATGAGTTGCCTGTGACTTGATAGCACTTAACAACAACAAAAACAACCATGACTGCACTTTCCCAGTGCAACACATCTCCTGATCTCCTGACTGCTGGAACCAAAGACATAGATTGTGGATCCAAGAAAGATGAACTTGTTAATAGACTTAATAACTATCTATCAACCCAGTTATTGTTGTTCTTATGTGTTATGTGTCTATGACTCATAGTGACCCTCTGAACAATAGCTCTGAACCCTTCTCTATCCTGAGCCAATCTTGTGGTCTCCAACACACCTGTCGCCATTACCACAGCCACTGTGTCAATCTATTTCATCCAAGATCTTTCTCTCCTGTGCTGATCCTCCACACTTCCAAGTATGATGTCCTTTTACAAAGACTGGTCCTTCCTGGCAGCATGCCCAAAGAATGTGAGGTGGAATTTAAAATTCCTTGTCCTGAAGGAGAAATCTGGTTTCACCCTCTCTAGAATAGACTTGTTTATATTCTTCGCAGTCTCTGGTATCTTATTACTACTCTCTAACACCATAAAACAAAAGCATCAAGTCTTCTTCTATTATTCTTCATCATTGACAAGCTCTCTGATACATAGTAAGTACTTGTGAAGACCACAAGTTTAGGCACACCTTAGTCTCTAAACTAGCATTGTTGCTCTTCAGCACACTGGAGAGATCCCTGGCAGCAGACTTTCCCAATGCAGCTTGTCTTTTGATTTTCTGACTGCTGGTGCCAAGAGTGTTGATTAAACAAGACAAAATTGTTAATAATCTGAATCTCTTCTACATCTATCATGATGCTGTCCATTGACCCTGTGGTGAGAATCTTTGTTTTCATGATTTGGCTCTGAAGTCCATATTGATAATTTACACTGCTGCAGCAAAAGCGTCATTCAGATCCTTCTCAGTTTTAGCAAGCAAATTTGGCCCCTTTGAAACAGATTGGTTGTTTTTAAACTTTAGAGATTTTATTTTTTAACAAAAATGAAAAAAGTACTGTCAACCTATGCAAGTTAGACCACCCATCAATTCAAGACCCTCTACATAGTTTATTCTTGGTGCATGAAGCTATTTACAAAGGCACATAGTTTGAAGCCACCAGATTCTCCATGGGAGATGGATGGGTAATCTCTAGTGCACTTAACTGCCTCTGAAAACCTGCCCGAGGGTCAAATATAGGTTGGTTCTGATTCTACAGTACACAGCAACAATCTTATTTCTCTCAAGAAGTGGCTGCTGGATAGGTGCTGGTGTCCGAAGCTCTGTGCGATCCTCTGAAACATAGTGCCCTTGACTGAACTGCGCAACCTAAGGATGAGCAGTGGTAGTTTGGTCATTGTCTTCTTGAGAAGGAGGGGCAGTCAAGAGATAGTAGTCTCAAAGGAAGCCCGAGGATTTGTTGTTTCTTTCCTGTTCCCTCGTCATCTCTGTTTGTGTGTGGACTCAACAGTCACCATGCAGGGGAAATAACACAAGTTGTTGGTGAGTCTACTTCCAATCATGATGTCACATTCCTCACGATAAAGCCCAACCTCCCAAATGATCTGTTCTGCATATAGATTGAAACGGTATGGAGAAGGAACACATTCCTAAAAATGCCTTTCTTTATTTTGAACCATATTGTGTTTTCTTGCTTTGTTTTGATAACTGCTTCCTGGTCAAAGTATAGGTTTCACATGAACACAATCACGTGTTCAGGATTTTTCATTCTTCCCCATGTTAGCCACAATTTCTTGTGATTCACAGAGTCAAATGCCTTTGCATAGTCAATAAAACAAAAATAGACAGTCTTCTAGTACTCTCTTCTTTTAACTAAGATTCATCTGACAATTACGTCCCTATTGTCACTGCCTCTTCTAAACTCAGTTTGTGAAATGGGAGAAGTATGAATGTAGAAAAATTGGACATTGTTAAAGAAGAAATAGAAGTCATAAATATTGACATACTAGACATTGACAAGCTGAGATGGGTTGATATGAGAAATTTTGAATCAGATAATCATAAGACCTGTTGCTATTATGTGCCATTGGGTCACTTGCAACTCAGTGAACCTATGTACAACAGCTCTGAACCCGGCTCTATCTTGAGCCAATTTCATTCTGTTGAACACACCTACCCCTATTACGCTAGTCATGGAGTCAATCTATCTCATCCAAGATCTTCTTCTTTTGCTTTGTCTCTCCATCCTTCCAAACTTGATGTCTTTCTCTAAGGACTGGTCCCTATTGGAGACAGTCCCAAAGTAAATGAGACAAAGTTTCAAAATTCTTGCCTCCAAGGAGTAGCTTGATTTCACCCTCTTCAGGACAAATCTATTTGCTCTCTTAGCAGGCCAAGGCATATTCAATACTCTTCTCCAGAACCACAACTCAAAGACACCAATTCTTTTTCTATCATCCTTAGTCGTTGTTCAGTTATTTGATGTATATAAAGTAATTGTGAAGATCATGGCTTGGATTAGGCTCGCCTTAGTCTCTAGACTGACATCATTGCTCTTTAGTACTCTGGAAAAGTCATTACCAGCAGATTTTCCCAGTGCAATTCATCTTTTGATATTCTGGCTACTGGTACCAAGAGGGTTGATTGTGGAGCCAAGAAAGCTGAAATTGGTTTGTTTTTTTATTTTTTATTTTCATTAATTTTAATGGAAGTTTATAGAGACATTGGATTTTTATTCATTCATTGTTGCACTTTTCTTCCTGCACAACCTCCCCCTCAGTTTGCTCTTCTCTTTGAAAAGTAAAGAAAAATTCTTTCATTGTTATACAATCCCTCTCTTCATGCCCACTCCACTATCTTTGTATCCTTTTTTTTTTGTTAACAAATGATCCTTTATTAAAATATTTTCATCTGTAGTTCCTTAGCTAGGTGGGCGTTCCACAGCACCACTGTTGATGTCTCCTATGATGTCATGAGGGTGATGGCCATCAACATTGCAGCCCACAGATTGGGCAGTTCCCAGGATCTCTTTGATAGTTCCAGAGAGTTCTCTGGCTAAAGACCGGTGTCACATCTGCTGGGCAATGCCAACAATCTCATCAAAAGTGATATTTCCACTGTGCTTAATATTTTCCTGCTTCTTTCTGTCTCTGGGTGCTTCCTTTAGGGCTTTGATGATCAGGGCAGAGGCAGAAGGCACTTCAATCTGGGCCTGTATGTTCTGAATCTTCGGTTTCACTGTATTCCTTAGTCCCTTTCAGTCACCGGTGGCCTTGGCAATGTCATCACCAACCTTTTTTGGAGACAGACCCAGGAGCCAGATCTTGGGTGCCAGAGCAGAAGTGGCACAGACTTCCCCACCGGTACACCTCAGGTGATGTTGTTGTTTGTTGTTATTATGTGCCGTCGAGTCTTTTGGGACTCACAGCGACCCTATATACAACAGCCCTAAACCTACCCTGTGCTCTATCCTGTGCCAATCGCATTGCCTCTGACAGACCCATCCCGATTACCCCAGTCACTGAATCAATCCACGTCATAGAGGGTCTTCCCCTCCTGTGCTGTGCCTCCACTTTACCCAGCATGATGTCCCTCTCCAAAGACCTGTCTCTCCTTGCAATATGTCCAAAGTATGTCAGACAAAGCCTCAGAATCCTTGCCTCCAAGGAGTAGCCTGGTTTAACCCTCTCTAAGATGAATCTGTTTGTTTTCTTGGCAGTCCATGGTAGATTCAATACTCCTCTCCAGCACCACAGCTCAAAGGCCTCAATTCTCCTCCTGTCCTCTCTAGTCATTGTCCAGCTCTCTGATGCATAACAAGTTAATGCAAAGACCATGGCCTGTATCAGGCTCACCTTCGTCTCTAAAGAGACACTGTTGCTCTTGAGTACTTTAGAGAGGTCCCTAACAGCAGACTTTCCCATCGCAATACGTTTTTTTATTTCCTGGCTGCTGGTGCCAAGAGTATTGACTGTGGAGCCGAGCAAACTGAAGCTGTGAACAATCTCAATCTCTTTGCCATCTATCCCGATGCTACCAATTTGTCCAGTGGTGAGAATCTTTGTCTTCTTGACATTGAGCCTCAGTCCATACTGAAGGCTGCAGTCCTTGACCCTCTGCAGTAAGTGCATGAGGTCCTCCTCAGTTTCAGTGAGCAAGGTTGTGTCATCTGTATAATGCAGATTGTTGATAGATCTTCCACCAATCCTCACACCACGCATCTCCTCATAGAGCCCAGCCTCTCAGATAATTTGCTTTGCATACAGGTTGAAAAGGCATGGAGATAGGACACATCCCTGGCGCACACCCTTCCCAATTTTGAACCATTCAGTGTTGCCCTGTACATCAGGTACATGACTTTAATCTTGTTGGGGTTGAACTTGGGCGGCATGGTGGAGGTGGCTTGTGTCGGATGAAACCAGATGCGGGACGACCGAAGAAAGTTGCATCGAGGCCTCTGTATACTTAATGATGAGGTTCAATCAATATTGAAGGTTATAGTCCTTGACCTAGTGTAGCAAGTGAATACTACCCCAGAAATGAAAAAGTGAGGGGAAATGGGGTCACATTCATAGTCTTTTTTACTAGATCCGTCAAGAAATTTAATATTGTGAGTGATAGGATAATTTCTATACACACACAAGGAAGACCTGTCAATTCCACTATTATTCAAATACATGCACCAATAACTAGAGGTAAAAAGAGGAAATAGAAGATTTCTACCTACATTTGCAGTTAGAAATCAATTGAACATAAAACTAAAACTCATTAATAATAATTAGTGACTGGAATACAAAAGTTGGGGACAAAAAGAAGGACCAATACTCAGAAAATATGAAGTTATTAACAGAAATGAGGCTGGAAACACAATGATAGAATTTTGTACAGTCAATGAACTATTCATTGCAAATACATTTTATAAGAAACACGAATGGTGACTATACACATGGATCTTATCTGATGGTTTAAATAAGAATCAGATTAATTACATGTGTGGAAAGAATCATTGGAGAAATTCAGTATCAGCTGCTTAAATTTGGTCAGGTACTAACTGTGGAACAGACCATATGCAAGATCAAACTGAAGCTAAATAAAATTGAAACAAATGCACAAGAAACTAAGTTTTACCTTGAATTTAAAAACTATTTCAAGAAAAATTCCAGACCTTACATGATAATGAATGAACTGTGGAGGGGATCTCAAGAAGAATGCAAAATGTCATTACAAAGACAGAAAAGACCAAAATGGATGTCAGAAGTTGTTGTTGTGATGTGCCATCGAGTCACTTGCGACTCACAGCGACCCTATGTACAAGAGCCCTAAATGCCGTTCTATCCTATGTCAACCTCGCCGTCTCAAATGCACTCATTCCCACCACTCTACTCACAGAATCAATCCATCTCATCGAGGGTATTCCTCTCCTGCGCCATCCCTCCACTCTCCCAAACATGATGTCCCTCTCCAAGGACCAGTCCTTCCTTGCAACATGCCCAAAATATGTCAGACGAAGCTTCAAGAAAGAATCCTTGATTCCAAGGAGCACTCTGGCTTCACCCTCTCCAGGACAAACCTGTTTGTTCTCCTAGCAGTCCATGGTATATTCAACACTCTTCTCCAGCACCACAGCTCAAAGGCATCAATTCTCTTTCTATCATCCCTATTCACTGTCCAACTCTCTGATGCATAGCACATAATTGCAAAGACTACAGCCTGGATCAGGCGAACCTTAGTCTCCAGCCTGATGCTGTTGCTCTTCAATATTCTTGAGAGGTCCCTCACAGCCAACTTTTCCAATGCAATTCATCTCCTGATTTCCTTGCTGCTGTTATCAAGAGTGTTAACTGTGGAACCAAGTAAACTAAAACTGTTAGCTATCTCAATCTCTTCACCATCCATACTGATGCTGCCAATTGGCCCAGTGGTGAGAATCTTTGTTTTTTTAATGTTGAGCTGCAGTCCATGTAGGAGGCTGTAGTCCTTGATCTTCTGTAGCAAGCGATTCAGGTCCTCCTCAGTTTCAGCAAGCAGCGTTGTGTCATCTGCATAACGCAAGTTGTTGATGACTCTTCCACCAATCCTGATGCCACATTCCTCCTCAAATAGCCCATCATCTCGGATGATCTATTTTGCATATAGACTGAAAAGGTATGGAGACAAATACATCCCTGACGGACACCTTTCTTGATTTTGAACCATCCAGTGTCTCCCTGCTCTGTTTGATGACTACCTCTTGGTCCAAGTATAGGTTTTGCATTAGCACAATCAAATGTTCTGGGATTCACATTCTTCTCAGAGTCAGCCATAGCTTATAGTTATCCACACAGTCAAAAGCCTTTGCATAGTCAATGAAGCACAGATAGACATTCTTCTGGTATTCTTTGCTTTCTGCCAAGATCCATCTAACAGTAGCTATAATATCCCTAGTACCACAACCTCTTATAAATCCAGCCTGCACATCTGGCAGTTCTCTGTTGACCTATTATTCCAAACGTTTTTAGATAATTTTCAGCAGAATCTTGCTTGCATGTGGTATTAATGATATTGTTTGATAATTTCCGTACTCTGTTTGGTCACCTTTATTTGGAACGGGAATAAATATCGATCTCTTACAGTCAGTGGGCCAGCTGGCTGTCCTCCAGATTTCCTGGCACAACTTAGCATATCCAGGGCAGTGTATGTTTGTTGAAATAAATCAATTGGTACGCTGTCAACTCCTGGAGCCTTGTTTTTTTGCCAATTTCTTCATAGCAACTTGAATTTCCTCCTTCATCACCATAGGCTCTTGCTTATATGTTATTTCCTGAAATTCCTCTGTGTCAGCCAATTCCTTCTGATACAGTGACTCTATGTACTCCTTCCATCTTCTTTTTATATTTCCTGGATCATTCAACATTCTACCCAAATTATCTTTAAGTATTGCTATCCGTGGCTTGAATTTGTTTTTCAACTCCTTCAGCTTAAGAAAATGCTCAGCAAGTCTGGCCCTTTTGATTTTCTGACTCCATCTCTCTTCACATTATCATTATAGTATCTTACTTTGTCGTCCCGGGCTGCCTTTTGAAATTTTCTGTTCAGCTCTTTGATTTCTTGGTTTCTTCCTTTAGCTTGGCTTCTCGGCACTCTAATGCATTACTCAGAGTCTCATCTGACATCCATCTTGGTCTTTTCTTCTTCAGCCTTTGTAATGGTCTTTTGCATTCTTCATGGACGATTTTCTTGATATCCTCCCAGAGCTCATTTGGTCTACTCTCAAGGTGCTCAAGGCCTCAAACCTGTTCCTGAGATGGTTTTGAAATTTGAGTGGGACAGGCTTAAGGTCATATCTTGGTTCCTGTGGACTTGATTTAATTTTCCTCAACTTCAGCTTGAACTTGCATATGAGTAGTTGGTGGTCTGTCCCACAATCGGCAACTGGCCTGGTTTCACTGCTGATATTGAGCTTCTCCAGCGAGTCTTTCCACAGATATAATCCGTTTGATTCCTATGCATACCATCAGGTGAGATCCATGTGTATAGCCTGCGTTTATGTTTCTTATAAAAGGTATTTGCAATGAATAAATGATTGAATGTGCAGAACTCTATCATTCTATCTCCAGCCTCATTTCTCTCACCGAGCCCGTATTTTCCACCTATTAGTCCTTCTTCGCTGTTCCCAACTTTTGCTTTCCAGTCACCCAAATGGGAGACAAGTGGTATTAACCCACAAGAAGTCATTCCTGGAGTGGAAGTTTAAGAATAAGGACTTTTTCTCAGGACCTTCCAGGAAAAGAAGATGTACCTGACAGTTGTACTTAACAGCTTTAAATTGATGTCTTACTGACTGCTTCATAAGAGACTGACAGCAGCATCATAGGGTCAGAATCAGAGAAATCCTGATTGCTTGAGACTTAGGCCATCACATCAGGGGCTGATCAATGGGAGACGGGTGTTGAATGTTGTACGCAAAAGTAGGAAGGGTTGGTGGTGAAGTAGAGAAAGGGTGGATTAAAAAAGCAAGCAAACAAACAAACAAACAAACACCTCCCACAAAACAAACAAACAAACAAAACCAAACAAACATGTAGCCGGTGGGCAGCAACATTGAATATTGGTCTTTTTTCTAACTGGTAAATGTCTTCATCTGCTCTTTTCTGTAGAATGCTTGTCTGTCAGATACTATTATATATATATTTAAAAACTGAGACAGACTTGGAAGAAGGATTTGCCATCCACTTCCGAAATTACAGGCCTTCAAAAACACTTTGTACAATAGAGCACACTTTGACTATCATTTGTACTAACAGACACGGCAATTGAAACTGAAATCTTAGAAATGGAAACACAAAAAAAGATGAACAGCTGTAAGGAGACATTAGTGACTGGAACATGGAATGTGAGAAGCATGAATGTAGGAAAATTGGACATTGTTAAAAAAAATGGAACGTATAAATATTGACATACTTGGTATTGGTGAAATGAGATGGCTTGACATGGGACATTTTGAATCAGATGATCATATGATTTACTATGCCAGGGATGAAAAGGTGAGAAAAAATGGGGTTGGTTTCATAATTAAAAAAGTAATTTCTAGATCTATCTTGAAATACAATGTGGTGAGTGACAGGATAATGTCCTTACGCATACAAGGAAGTCCAGTGAATACCACTATCATTCAAATATATGCACCAACAACTAGAGTCAAAGAGAAGGAAATGGAAGATTTCTACCAACTTTTGCAGTCAGAAATTGATCAAACATGCAATCAAGATGCCAGAAAAGACTCTAGTCATTGAAACATTCGAATGCCGAGAAGCCAAAGAAAGGGAAGAAATAAAAAAGTTAAGGACCTGAACAGAAGATTTCAAAGGGCAGCTTGAGAAGACAAAGCATTATAACAAAATGTGCAAAGAGTTAGAAAAATCAAAAGGGATAAACTCTCCTGTCATTCCTCAAGCTGAAGTAAATGAAGCAAAAAAGTTCAAGCCTCAAATTTTAATATTTAAAGATACTATGTGTAGGATACTGAATGATCCAGGAAGGTGAAAAGGAGGAGGAGGGAGTACACAGAATCACTGTACCAAAACAAATTGGCTGACACTGAAGAATGCATAACGCTGCCCCCCCCCACACACACACATACACACACACACACACAGACATACATGATCAAGACGTAGCTGTGATGAAGGAGGAAGTTCAAGATGCTCTAAAGGAATTATCAAAAAATAAGGCCCCAGAAATAGATGGAATACCAATTGACGTATTTAAAAAAGCAGATGCAACTCTGGATGTACTTAGAAGGTTGTACCAAGAAATCTGGAAGACAACTACTTGGCGAACTGATGGATGAGATCCATATTTATTTCCATATCAGAAAAAGGTGATATAATAGAGTGTGGACATTTTCAAACAATCGAATCAGTCCAGAGGCTAGAATTTTTGTTTTCTTGATGTTGGTTGAGGTGTAGTATTGAAGTGTCTGTATTGAAGATTTTCTTTTTTTTTTTTTTGCACTTGTTCTTACCTTTATTGTTGCTTGATTTTCACACAAATCTATTTAGAAATGATATTTTATATGCATTTTCACTTTCTACTCATGTGAATTAATAGGTTTTTTTTATTTCCTTTTGTTTCATTTAATTTAATTTCAGTATATTTATTATCTC
>NW_006400026.1:2069709-2079355 GCF_000299155.1 Elephantulus edwardii
GTGTGTTTCATATATTTTTCAGGTCTTTCCTTTGGTGCAAAGATATTCAATATTGTTATATCTTCTTGTTCAATTGACCCTTTGAGCATTATGTAGTGACCTTCTTTGTCCTTTGTGATGGTTTTTGCATTGAAATTTATTTTATCAGAGATTAGTATCGCTACTCCTGCTTTTTTTTTTTGTTGTTGTCGCCATTTGCTTGGTATATTTTGTCCCATCCTTTAATTTTTAGTCTTTCTTTATCTTCATTTTTCAGATGTGTCTCTTGTAGGCAAAATATTTATGGATTTTGGTTTTTTATCCAATCTGCTACTCTTTTTCTCTTCAGTGGTGCATTTAAGCCATTCACGCTCAGTGTAATTATTGAGAGGTAGGGTTTTATTGCTGTCATTTTGTTCAATTCATTTTGATGTTGTTGCTAGTTATTTTGGTCCATCCTGTTTTCTGTGGCATCTCTGTATGAAGGACGTCTCTCAGTGTTTCCTGGAAGGCTGGTCTTGTTTTTACGAACTCCTTTAGGTTCTGTATTTCTGGGAATATTTTGATCTCTCCTTCATACTTGATGGATAGTTTTGCTGGGTACAGTATTCTTAGTTGAAAGTTTTGTTCTTTAAGTGTTCGATAGATGCCATTCCACTGTCTTCTTGCTCTCATGGTTTCTGCTGAGAAATCCGCACTTAATCTTATCTGTTCTCCCTTATAGGTTACTCTTTGTTTCTCTCTCGTTGCTTTTAGTATTTTCTCCTTATCTTTGGTTCTAGCAAATTTGACAGTGATACACCTTGGTGTTTTTCTTTTAGGGTCTATTCTATATGGTGTTCGCTCAGCTTCTTGAATATATATTCTGTCATTCTTCATTATGCCTGGAAAGTTTTCCTCTAGTAATTCTTCCACAACTTTTTCAGTGTCTTTACTTGCCTCTTCCCGTTCTTGGATTCCAATGATGCAGATGTTATTTCTTTTAATGGTATCCCACATTATTATTAAGTTTTCTTCTGTTTCCTTCTTTTTTGTTTCTGCTTTTTTCTCGGTCATATCTGTGGTGACAATTCTATCTTCTATTTCACTAATTCTGTTTTCCATCTCTTCAACTCTATTTGTATGTCCCTCCATCATGTTGACAGCATCAGAAACCTTAGATTTCATATTTTGGATTATGATTTCTTGTTTTTCCAGTGCCTCTAATGCCTCATTTGTTTTCTCTGTGTTGTTTTGGATTGTTTTTTTAAGTTCCTCCTGATTTTTTATTGTAGTGTCCTGTAATTCTCCAAGTTTGTTTTTCATCCATTGAAAACATTCAATCATCTTTTTTTAAAAAAAATTCTGCATCAGAAAGTTCCATCAGGCTTTCTGGCTTCATGAAATCCATTGCTACTGTGTCATTTTGGGGGGTGATAACTTGTTTTGGGCTTGCGTGGTGAGTGAGGTACCCTACTTCTTTTGAGACATTGAAGTGGGATAGTTTTTGAAAGCTAAGGTGATAGGTGGTTCTATCGAGATGTGCAGTAACTCCCTGTTGCTTAAGTTGGCAGGACCAATGTGGTAGGGCCAAACAGCAGTTTGTAGTCTAATGAAACTAAATCTTCAATATTGGACAACTTTTTCAAGTGAGGTTGAAAAATGCTATAAATTTGGTATGTGCTTTTGTTCTTTTGTGTGTTTTTTTGTCTTGTTTTGGTTTTGGGTTTTTGTTTGTTTGTTTGTTTGTTTGTTTAAATCCCAAAATTCAGAGCTGGTGGGGGAAGCGATGTGATACCTGAAGACGGACGCAGGTCAAAGATGCAGGGGTGTGTCCCAGTTCAAATCCACTCCCTCTCTCCACTGCATCTGCGTGACTCCTTTGCCAGCCCCAACATTCCTCTTCTATTTTTTGTAGCAAGTGCTTCAAGTCCTCCTCACTTTCAGAAAGCAAAGGTGTTTGATCTGCATAATGTGGGTAATAGACAAGTTTTCCTATAATCTTGATGCATCATCCTTCTTCACAGAGCCCAGCTTCTCAAAATATTTGTTCAACATACAGATTGGATGGTTTTAAAGGCTATAACCTTGACACAAATCTTTGTTAATCTTAAACCATGTAGTGTTTCCCTTGCTCTCTTTGCACAATAGCCTCTTGTTCTAGATATAGGGTTCACATAAGCAAAATTAATTTTTCTGGTATTCTCATTCTAGTTAATGTTAGCCATAATTTTTTATGATCCACACAGTCAAATGCCTTTGTATTCTTAATAAAATACAAATAGACATTCTTCTGCTATTCTTTGCTTTCAGCAAGGATTCATATGATATCTCCAATGATATTCATGGTGCCACAGTCTCTTCAAAACCCACATTGAACTTCTGGGAGTTCTCAGTATAGAATTCCAGTTGTTTGTTAATGATCTTCAACAATATTTTGCTTGCATGCAATATTAATGATGTCTAATAATTTCCATCTTGTTTACATCTTGTTGTTTGATAAGTGGACCATCTTTCTTGGCAATGGAAACAAATACAAATTTATTCCAGTCACGTGGCCAGACAGCAGTCCTTCAAGTTTCCTGGCATAGACTAGTGAATGCATTCAGACCTGCATCTGTTAGTTGAGACATCGATTCCTGGGGTCTTATTTTTTTGCCAGTGCCTTCAGTATAGCTTTAACTTCTTTTTTTATTACCACAGCTCTTGGTCATATGGTACTTCTTGAAATATTTTAATATCAGGCAATTCTTTTGAGTAAGTGATTCTATGTATTCCCTCCATAATATTTTGTTTTAATTTATTTATATTTTAATGAAAATTTATAGAGAACCTGGAATTGCATTCATTCATTGTTGCTTATTTTCCTCTCTGCCCCCCGCCCCCCTCCCCCAGTTCACTTTTTTCTTTGGAAAAAAATTCTTTTATTGTTATACAGAATTTTCCTACCACCGGTCCACTTTACTATGCAGCTCTTATTCTGAACTCTTGTCACATCAATAATACCTAAACATATATTCCTTCTATACAGTTCTCTTTCTCGTCTGTTTCAATGCCATGTACATTATTTATCCCCTCTTTTCTTAGTTCTCCCAAACCCCTATGCCAGTCTTATTTTATAACAGTGGCATTATGCAGTATTTGTCTTTTTGTGACTGAGATATTTCACTCAGCATAATGTCCTCCATCATCACCCATTTTGTGTAATATTTCATGAATTCTTTGTTTTTCAGTCCTGCTCAATATTCTTTTGTGTAAATATACCTCTATATTCTTTTGATGCTTCCTAGATCATTCTCGATTTTGCCCATAGAATCTACCTTTAAGTATTTCAACTTGAAGATTTACTTCATTTTTCAGTTCTTTCAGCTTAAAAAATGCCTAGCAGGTTGAGAAATTATTGTTATAGTCACACGATAGAATACAATGCAGCATAAAGTAGCAATGATTTTGAAATCACTACATAAGTCAGGAAGGACTGGAGAGAATTATACTAAGAGAACTAACTCAGTCCCATAAGGACAAATTCTGTGTAAGACCACTATTGTAGAAATAAAAAGATATTAGGAAACATGAGTGAGGATCCAAGGGGAGAAGGAGAGGAGCAGAAGGGTGAGGATGAGTGGGGGGGTGGGGATATTAATCAAAGCATTGCACAATTTGATGGGTGGAGGGAGGGTGAGTAAAGGAAATAGAAAAGATTCAGGGTGAATATCAGTATATTTGAATTTTATAAGTAAACCCGTATACAATAAAAACTTTATTTAAAAAAAAACAAACATAAAAAGAAGTGCTTAGCAAGTTCTTGCCTTTTTATTCTTCAGTTTCAATTCTAGACCTCCTCTCATTCCATTATAATTCTTTGCTTTGTCTTCTTGAACTGCCCTTTGAAATCTTCTATTTGGCTCTTTTGCCTTTTGTTTTAGTTTCTTTTCTAATTTTTTTAAAAATTGTACTAGTGTATTTTCAAAATTCAAATATATTGTTTTCCAGAACGGATTCAATTTTCCTCACCTCTCCTCTCATCAAATTGTACAACTCCATAATTTATCGCCCCATCCCCCTGCCCATCTTTGTTCTTCTGCATCCACCCCCTCCCTTGGTTTCTTATACTCATTCTACAATAATGGTTTTATACAATATTTATCCTTGAGGGACTGAATTTTTTACTCAGCATAATGCTCTCCAGTCCCTCCCCAGTTAGGTAATAATTTACAAAATTATTGCTCCGGTGTGCTTTGCAGTATTCCATACTTTCTCAATCCATTCATTCATGGTTGGAGATCTGGGCTGTTTATGGTGAATAAATGCTGTTATGAACATTGGCACATGAAGAAATAGTCAAAATTACTCCCAATAAGAGAGAAGTAAATTAAAAGCACAATGAGGTACTGTCTCACTTCAGTAACATTGTCAAAGTTCAACAGAGTAGGAAGTAATAAATGTTGGGGAGGATGTGGTGAGAAAGGAACGCATACATTGTTGGTGAGATTGAAAAATGACACAACCATTGTGGAAGGCAATTTGACGCTTCTTTAAAAAGGCTGAACATAGAAATTCCATATGACCCAGTTATTCTACTACGTGGAATATACCCTTAGAAAATGAGAACTGAGGCACAAACGGAGACTTCTTTTGGTTTCTTGATGCTCTAGTGTAATCTTCAGAATCTTTTCTGACACCCATTTTGTTTTTTCTTTCTCCTTTTTCTTTGTACTGATCCTTTTCACTCTTCATCAAGGATCTCTTTAATTTCATCCTCCTACTCATCTGGTCTTTGATCAATGCTTCAAACCAATTCTTAATATGATTTTTACATTCAAGTGGAGAAGACTCAAAATATGGTTGTTTTGACTGGGTTGTAGATTCTATTTAATTGGCCTTTGTGTCTGTCATAATACCTGCACCATGATATTTTGGTTAATATAGCTGTCTTTTGAGATTAGGGAATGCTAGGCCTCCAAGATAATTTTTATTTTTCAGAAGATCTTTACTTTCCAAATAAAATTGCAAATTGCCTTTTCTATCTCTTTAAAGAATGAACTTCATATCTGCGTTGACATTGTATTGGGCAAACAGATTGTTTTTGGTAGGACTATCATTTTCACAATATTGAGTCTCCCTAGCCATGAACAGGCAATATTTTCCCATTTAGTTCAGTTGTAGTTTTCCTTCTAAAGGTTTGTTTGTTTGTTTTTGTTTTTTAGATTAGGCTTTTGTTTTTATTTTGGTGGGTTTTGTGGGGTTTTTTTATCATTGAAGATATTTTCATTTTCCCCCCAAATATTTTGTTTTATTCAGATTCTAAATCAGAACCCATAGAAATAGTAGTTAAGAATCAAATTATATATTGCAGCTGGCAAATCTGATACAGAAAAATGCTACGTAATTTAGAAAAGGTTTTTATGTTTCTAGTTAGGTTTCTTCCCAAAGTATTTCACTTTGTAGTTGGCTATTGTAAATGTTACTTACTGCTTTCTTAGTTTCATTTTCTGTATTTTCTTTGTTGCTAGAGAGAAATCCCTTTGACTTTTGTATGCTGATTCTATATCCCACTACACTACTAAACTGATCTACAAGGTCTAATGGGTTTTTTATTGGGTCTTTGGGGGTTTCTGTGCTCAGTATCATATCATCTGAATATAGCATCAATTTTACCACCTCTGCCAATTTGAATGCGTCTTATTTCCTTCTGTAGTTTTATTGCCTAAGCAAATGATTTACAGACAATATTGAATAGGAGTGGTGATGGTGGTCATCCTTGTCTGGTCCCTGTTCAGAAGGGGAATGCCTTTAGTCTTTTTCCACTGAAAATGGTGTTAGCTCTCAGTTTTGCATATATACCTTTCACTATGTTGTTAAAATTCCCTTCTATCACTGTTCTGTTGAGTGCTCTAATCAGGAAATGATGTTGGATTTTGCCAAAGGCCTTTTCTGTATCAATTGACAAGTTCATATGGCTCTTGTTCTTTGCTTTGTTAATGCAATGAATTATGTTGATTGTTCTCCTTGTGTTGAACCATCTTTGCATACTAGTTATAAATCCCACTTGGTCACGATGAATGTGGTCACAATATACTGTTAAAATTTTATTGGCCCGAATTTTGTATTTTTGCATTTGTGTTCATGAGAGATATTGGTCCATGCTGTTGTTGGCCACAACTCATAACAACTCTATGCACAATAGCTCTGACCTCTCCTCTATCCTGAGTCAACCTCACTGTTTCTGACACACCTGCTCTCACTACCCCAATTATTGTGGCGATCAATCTCATCTGTGGTCTTCTCTCTAGCTCTGTCCCTCCACCCTGCCAAGAATGATATCCTTATCCAAAGACTAGTCGTTCTTGGCTATATGTCCAAAGTATGTAAGACAGAGTCTCAAAATCCTTCCCTTCAAGAAGCAGCTTGGTTTCATCCTCTCCAGGAAAGACCTGTTATTCCTCTTGATAGTCCATTTCAATACTCTTCTCCAGCACCACAACTTAAAGGCATTAATTCTTCTTCTGTCATGCTTGGTCATTGTCCAGCTCTCTGATACATAACAAGTAATTGCAAAAACCATGGCCTGGATCAGGTGGACCTTAGTCTCTAGATTGGCACCCTTGCTCTGTAGAACTTGGAGAATTCCTTGACTGTAGATTTTTCTAATGCAGTTTGTATTTTAATTTCTTGGCTGCTGATCAAGAAATGACCATTGGTCTATAGTTCCCTTTTTTGGTAATGTCTTTGCCTGGTTTGCATTATGGTTATGCTTGCCTCAAGGAATGCTATAAGGTGCCACTGTTGTAGAATGAGGCTGGCATTGGGGTGGGGGTAAGACTGAGAAAAACTGGATGAAATATGTTTACGGCATTGAAATCTATGGGGGAGAGAATAGTCTAAAAGTATTATATTTTAGGGCATTATTTTTATCATAGGAGTATGCAATGAGGGTTGTAGAGTGGATTATATTTGGGGCTAGGGGGTGGGGTTTGGGGAGGTGCGGGGGGGGGATTGTGTACCAATGAGGGAGTTTTTCTTTTGCTTTTCAAGGAGAGGAGCAAATGGGGGGAGGGGGGAGGGGTTTGTGCGGGGAGAAGGGTGCAACAATGAATGAATGGAATCCCAAAATCTCTGTAGATGTTCATTGAAATGAAAAATAAACAACCTAAATTAAAAAAAAAATTAAAGAGAATTGGTGATAATTTATCTCTGAATGTTTGGTAGCATTTACCGTAGAAGACATCTAGGCCAAGACTTCTTATTTGGGTGGGAGGAGCTTTATTATGACCTGCTCAATTTCTGCTTTTTAATAGGTCTGTTCCACTGTTCTACACTTGTCTAGATCAAACTGGGTAGCATGTAGATTTTTAGGAATTAGTCTACTTACTCTAGATTTTCAAACTTATCATGCCATTGTTGTTGTTGTTGTTATGTGCCATTGAGTCACCTGCAACTCATAGTGATCCGGTGTAGAACAACCCTAAACCCTGCTCTATCCTGTGATAATTTTATTGTCTCTGACACACATACCCCCATGACCCCAGTCACAGAATCAATCCATTTCATCAAAGATCTTTCTTTCCTTCCACTCTCCTAAGCATGCCCTTCTCCAAGGACTGGTCCCTCCTTGCAAAATGTCCAAACTATGTCAGACAAAGCTGTAGAATCCTTCCAGGACTGTCTTCAAGGAGCAAGTTTGTCTCTAGGACAAACCTGTTCATTCTCAGTCCATGGTATATTCAGTACTCTTCTCCAGCACCACAGCATAAAGGCATCAATTTCCCTTCTATCATCACTAGCCATTGTCCAGCTTTCTGATGCATAACAAGTAATTAATTGCATAGCTTTTCATAATATTTAATTATTATTGATTTCATTTCAGCTGGCTCTGTTGTGATGTCACCTCTTTCATGTTTTATTTTAGTTGCTTGTGTCTTCTCTTTCTTTTCTTTTGTTGAGTTTGCCAATGCTTTGTCTATTTTATTGATCCTTATGAAGAACCAACTCCTGGTCTCATTGATGGTTTCAATTGTATTTCTATTTCCTATCTCTTTTCCTTTCTTCTAGAGGTTATGGGATTAGCTTGTTCTGTTTTCTAGTGGTATTAAGAAATTTATTTTGCTCTTTCTTCTTTTTATGTGTTTGCCTATTGTTATGGATTGCCCTCCTGAGAATTGCCTTAGCTGTATCTCAGAGGTTTTGATAGGCTCTATTTTCATTCAGAAATTTTTTTATTCCAGTTTTTATTTTTTATATAACTCAATAGCGCTCAGTAGGATGTTATTAGGCTTCCACAGGGGTGGGTATGTATGTCTTATTGTCTTAATATTAATTTCTAGTTTATGGCATCGTGATCTGAAAAGATACTTTGTATTATTTTAATTTTTTTTAAATGTTAAGAATTGTTTTGTGTCCTAAATACATAATAAATTCTGGGGAACCTACCATGTACACTTAAGAAGAAAGTAAATGGAATTTTAGTTGGGTGAAGGACTCTGAATATATCTACTAGATCGGGTTGGCTAAATGTATAATTTAGTTCTGCATTTTCTTGAGTTTGTTTTGAGTTAATCTGTCCTTTGTTTAGAGTGGTAGGTTAAAATCTCCTACTGCTACTGTGATGTTGTCTCTTTCTTCAAATCTATTAATCATTGTTTTATGTTTTTGCAGGTTTATAGCTTGGCAAATAGATTTTAACCAAAGTTATGTCTTCTTGATCTATTTCACTGTTAATCATTAGATAGTGTTCTTTATCTTTTATGGTGGTTTTAATCCTGAAGTCTATTTTATCCAATATTAGCATTGCCACTCCTGTTTTTCTGTAGATGCCACATGCTTGGAAAAGTGGAGGGATAGTGAAGGAGAGGAAGATTCTCAACCTGAACTGACACAGTGACTGCTGCAATAGGCTTAAGGGTGTCAGAGATTGTGAGGTTGGCACAGGATAGGACAGGGTTCAGATTTGTTGTTAATAGGGTTAATATGAGTCATACTCAATTTGACAGTACCTAACAACAACTACATTTTCTTAATACATTTTTCCATCCTTTGATTTTTAATCTATTTTTTCCTTTTTTTTTTGTCTTTTTATCCATTCTGCTACTTTTTTTCTTAATTATTACATTTAAGCCTTTCTTATTAAATCTGATTATTGATAAACCAGGTTTTATCTTTGCCAATTTGGGATGTGTGTGTGTGTGTGTGTGTGTGTGTGTGTGTGTGAAATCTGCTCTATCCTGTGCCAATCTTATTGTCTCTGACACACCTACCCTTGTTATACCAGTCACTGAATCATTCCATCTCATCGAGGATCTTTCTCTCTTGTGTTGTCCTTCCACACTTACAAGTATGATGTCTTTCTCCAGGGACTGGTCCATCCTTGCAACATGCCCAAAGAATGTCAAACAAAGCCTCAGAATCCTTGCCTCTAAGGAGCAGCCTGTTTTCACCCTCTTCCAGACAAACCTGTTTGTTTTGGTAGTCCATGCTATAGTCAATGTTATTCTCCAGCACCACAGCTTAAAGGTATCAATTCTCTCCTATTATCCACCCAGCTTTCTGACCTGAAGCATTGTTGTTGTTGTTGTTTTGTGCCGTCGAGTCGCTTGCGACTCATAGCGAGCCTATGTACAACAGCCCTAAACTCTGCTCTGTCCTGTGCCAATCACACTGTCTCTGACACTCCCATCCCGATTATCCCAGT
>NW_006400026.1:2081727-2100025 GCF_000299155.1 Elephantulus edwardii
ATGTCAAGAAGACAAAGATTCTCACCACTGGACCAATTGGCAGCATCAGGATGGATGGTGACCTGAAGCATTAGTTTAAAAAAAAAAGACTCTAGAATAAAAAAAATAATCTACAGTATTAATTGTTTTCTTTGACTTCTTCTAACCTTGAAACCAGCTATGGATGAGGCCTAGTACCCAATAGCAAATACCCAATGTTCCAATCATGGTCATAGCAGGAAAATTTGTACAAAAAGACACAGAACTTAAAAAGGATCAAAATTCACTTACCCAATGAGATTGATGGTATCCCTACAACTCTTGTTGTGAGATACTCTTTAAATTGTAAACTAGTTATCCGGAAGTCACCTTTAAGCTTAGCATCAAGGTGTCTCCAACAGGAAAGAAGTAACTTGGGTGATGCACTCCTTAAAACATTAACTTGCTGAGACCAAAAGTTCACGTATTAATTTAAAGCACAAATAAGAAAGTTGAGGGGAGAGTGTCCAACGAACAACTTAAATGGAAAGTGGACACAGTATGAAGACTAAAATCACTGTCACTGAATAATGTGTTCAGAAATTGTTGAACTGGAATTCATTTTGATGTGCAAATTTTGGGAAAAATACAAAAGAAAATATTGAGAACGTAAACAGTGTAAAGGCCAAGATGTACCTTATCCAAGCCATAGCATTTTCAATTGCTTCTTATGTATTTTAAAGTTGGACAATGAATAAGGGTAACACAAGAAGAATCAATGCTTTGAACTATGGTAATAACAAAGAATATGGATATTTCATGAATTTCCAAAATAACAAACAAATCTGTCTTAGAAAAAGTGCAACTGGGTGTTCTATACATGTAAAGATGGTGAAGTTTTGTCACATACTATAAGGATGTTGTCAGGAATGATCAGTCCTTAAGGAGTAAAAATTATGCTGTAAACCCTCAAGGGTCAGTGAAAGAAAGAAAGACCCTCAGCAAGGTGGAATAACACAGAGATTACTATTGGTCTTGAGCATAGGGAAGATTGTGGGGATGGTGCAGGATAGAGCAAGTTTCCAGTCCGTTCCACAGCATATAACACCAATAACAGATTTTGGTTATTTTATTTCCAATAATCTTGTCTCCTAACATTTTAACTTCTTATCTCATATTTTGAGTCAATATTAACCATTTGTTTTATATAGATGCTTTTTAAAAGGAGCACAGTAATCATGGTTGATATTGTTTATTTTGTTTGGTAGAATTTGCATTGTTATTGTTGTGGTTATTAATTGCCATTGAGTCAAGTACAACTCATAGCAACACTATGAACTAAAACCCTGAAGCCTTTCTATAACTATCGTTATTTCTCAAAATTCATAGTTTCCAGAGGCAAGAATTTTCTATAGTTGATTTTTTAAAAAGTAGATCATTAGACTTTTCTTTCAAGATAACTCAAAGAACCAACTTTTGGATTACTAACATAGCAAATGAATAATTTTCACCTTTCAGGAATCTCTCACCTCAGCTATTCAAGATGAAATTCAAGAGGTTCCTAAAGGGGAAACAGCAGGAAATGGTGAGTGAATTGAGGTCAGGGAAAGATCCTGAAGGAAACGGCTCCCAGTTGGGAAAGGAAGGGTCTCCCAAGTCAAAGGAGGAAATTCCACAGTTGGTCAAGTCCTTCTCCCTTGGAGCCTTAATGCCTGAAATGCCTTCAATGGCTATGACCTTCTGTAAGTCCTAGAAGGACCATCTCTGAACCTTCTAGTATCATTGGGTGCAAGTTATGATCTCAGAGGAAAAGCCTGAACTTCACATCGTCAGAGTAGGGTTGGGGGTACTGTGTATCCAAGGACCACTTAGCATTTGTGAGTTTCCACAAGTTCATCTTTCAATATGATTACAATTCAGGGTTCAAGAATGGACACTGAAATGGAGGCAATGATCCCTTATGGAGACCTTATGAGATGCCTTTTTGAGGTTTCCTTTCTGTCAGTAATTCCTTTGGAAACATGAGCAGTCTCCTATTATGGGATTTACAGGCTCTCAAAACCTGCTGGAGGGCCAGCTGACTCAGGTATGACTTGATAACAATGAGTTTGAATATTCTTAAGGATCCTTAACATGCTCATTAAGAATGTCTTCAAGAGCACTACTCACTACCTGAGAGTGTTCCTCACAGATCTAGTTAGGCTAGACCTTGCTCTGCTGGATTTTCTGAATGGGAGTAAGCTTGGTGCTGGCTTGGAACAAGAACTAGACTCTGGATTTTGAGAGGAACAAGCATCCCAATTGATCTTTGAGATCTCAGCACAAAGGCAGACTAACTCTCATCACTGTTGCCGTGAGTCAGAGGTTTAGGGCCATGTCATCTACAAGTAAATGTAGGCTGATTATAGGTCATCTGTTTCTAACCTGCACGATAGAGGAGAGAGATCTGATGAATAACTGCAAAAAGTTACAGACAGAATCTCCTTCAGGAAGTGAATTTGAGGATTGTAAAGTTGATCCTCAAAGGACAGGAAACTTAAAATTCCTGAACAGCTCCTCCCTACCTCTGTCACATCATCTCTCATTTGCTGCATGGTCCTTACTACTCTGTCTGGTTCCCTCTGGTGGCCAAAACCTGAAGCCGAATCTAATGTTTTTAAGTGCACTGACTACCCTCTGCTGGGCACTTGTGGTAGTGCAATACAAGAATGATAAGTAAGTGGTAGGTAGGTAGGGAGTAAGGATTGGGAAATAACAGCCTAAAGAGAAACACTCTGATGAATTTATTGGTGCGTCTTTCAGGAAAACTTAATCAACTTTTAGGAAAATATAAAGTTGAAAAACATTGGTGGAGGTGGGATAGAAGTCAGGATCTCTCCTGAACAGGATATTCCCTGGTTCCATCCCCATTCCTTTGTGATTTATGGGGAAGATTAGATGCACAAAAAAGAGTAATATGTCCTACACAAGGGAGGGGTTTGTTCAGAGGCCTTATGTTTGTACCGTGTGTCCCAAAAACTTCTTCCAGAAATCAGACCTGACAGTGCACTTGATGACTCAAGAGATGAGAAGTCCTTCAAATGCAGGTTCTGTGACAAAGCCTTCAGCCACAAAATCAACTGTCTGGCTCACAAGCGGATCCACACAGGAGACAAGCCCTATAAGTGCTCTGCTTGTGAAAAGTGTTTCAGCCAGTCATCCACATTTCATCGCTCTGTTCACCAGTGTTCTGAACTCAGAAGTGTCCTGACCTCTTTGTGTGTGTGTGTGTGTGTGTGTGTGTGTGTGTGTGTGTGTGAGAGAGAGAGAGAGAGAGAGAGCATAATTTGTAAGTTAGTGTAGAACAGACTGTAGAGATGCCAAGGTTGAGATTTTCATACAGAATTTACTGTATATTTTCTAGTATTGTGTATTGAGAACATGCTATACCATTTCTTTTTGGAAGCAGAGTGGCATCTACTTCCTAAACAACACAACTCTGAAAACTCTATGAACTTTGAGAAACTACACTACTTACTGGAAGGCTTCATGTATTTTGTTCATCCAGTTTCTATAAGTTGTGCTCAACTCGACACAAAGCAACAAGAACAACATCGAATTGAGTACTATTCATAGAGAACCTATAAACAAAAGATCTGAACCCCGTCTTATCCTGTGCATCCTCATAAAACTTGACTCACTAAAACCCATTGCTGCAAGTCACTGTGCCACTGTGTAAATCCACCTGATGGAAGGCCTTTTTCTCCGTCCTTCCACCTTTCCACACATTGGTGTCCTTCTCCAATGAATAGTCTCTTCTAGCAACACATATCCAAAACATATTTGATATTTTGTCATCCTTGCCTCCAATGAGCACTCTGGCTACACCTTCTCCAAGACATATCTATTTGTTCTCTTGGCAGTCATGGGGTATTCATTACTCTTACCTAACATGACAGTTCAAAGGAATCAATTCTTCTTTTATCATCCTTATTCATTGTTCAGCTCTCAGATAGATACATAGCACCTTAGTCCTAAACTAAAATCATTGCTTCTCGATAATTTGGAGAGGTTCTTGACTGCAGCCTTTCCTAGTGCAAAACGTTTCCTGATTTCGTCAATGCTAGTACCATGGGTGTTGACTGTGCATCCAAGTAAAATGAAATTGTTGATAGTTTCAACATTTTCTCCATCTATCACGGTGTTGCCTGTTGATCCAGTGGTAAGATTTTTTGTTTTTACATTGAGATGCAATCCATATGGGAGGCTATATTCTTTGATGTTCTGCAACAAGTGCTTCAACTTCTCCTTACTTTCAGCAAGTGAGGTTGTGTCATCTGCATAATGCAGGTTATTGATGAAACTCCCTCCAATCTTGATGTCACATTTCTTTCTGAAGTCTAAATTCTCAATTAATTTGCTGAGCATATAGATTGAATAGATATGGAGAGAGAATACAACTCTGATGCACACCTTTCCTAATTTTAGACTGTTCAGTGTTCTCTTGCTCTATATTCACAATATCCTCTTGGTCTACGCATAGGTTTCACATGAACACAATTAAGTTTCTAGGATTCCCATTCTTCTCAATGTTAGTCATAACTTGTTATGATCCATACAGTCAAATATCTTTGAGTCAATACAGTACAAATAGACAGTCTTCTGGTGTTCTTTGCTTTCTACCAGCATTCATCTGACATTAGCAACATCTCTGGTCCCACGGCTTCTTCTAAATACAGCTTGATCTTATGGCAGTTCTCTGTCTATGTACCAATCTAGCTATTCTTTAAATGATCTTCAGGAGTATGTTGTTTGCTTATGATACTAATAATATTGTTTGATAATTTACACATTCTTTTGGGTCATCTTTCCTGGGAATGGGAACAAATACAAATCTCTTCCAGTTAGTTGGCCAGACAACTTTCCTCCTCCAAATTTCCTGGCATAGATTGGTTAGCATGTCCAGGGCTGCATCTACCATTTCAAATATATCAATTTGTGCCATTGATTCTTGGGGCATTTTCGTTGTCAGTGCCTTCAGTGCATCTTGAACTTCTTCCTTCACAACGATTGGCTCTTGATCATATGGTACTTTTTTAAATATTTCAGTGTCAATAAGCATTATGGACTAATTCCTTTTGCTACAGTGATTCTGTGTATTCTCTCCTTCTTTTGATGCTTCCTGAATCATTCAAGATTTTCTCCGTAGTATCTCTAAGTATTGTAATTTGAAGCTTGCATTTGTTTTTCAGTTCTTTTAGTTTGAGAAATGATGATAAATTTCTTCCCTTTTTATTCTCTGATCTAGGTCTCTGCACATCTGTTATAATATGTATCTTTTTCTTCTTGAGATGCCTTTGAAATATTTTGTCCAACTCTTTTACTACAACATCTCAGTCGTTTATTTTGGCATTTCGACAGTCTGGTGGAATTATCAGGGTCTCTCCTGTCTTCCATTTTGTTTTTCTTTCTCCTTTTACACTCTTTATGGAATATTGACCAGCACTAAGGATCCTGTGGAGCTACCCTCCAAACCATGATGCCACCATCTAGAACCCCATCCTGCTTCTCTCTCAAAGGCCTCAGCTGGAGTCAGAGAAGTCTGTTCTTGGCCATAATATTTGTATGGTTTTCTGTTGGAGAAACATTTATATATTAGTCATTGTATAAAGGGAATGATTTGCATATTGTTAATCTCCTTCCATAGGATTAACTGCTTCTGAAAACACACCAGAAGGTCAGCTCTGGGTCAGTTTCTACTCTATTATAAACAACAACAATTACTTTGTAGCTTGAGTATCTGTATTATGACTTGTTTATGTGGCAGTTTGTTGTATTGGGGAAATAGTCTACACATTGCTTGTTACTTTGTAGTTATAGCTGTAATTTGCATGGCATGTGCCTGTCAGTTTGGTATATTGAGGTATCTTGTGAGTGCTGTGAAAGCTGTGGTACTGGTATTTCAAATGTCAGGGGTGTCACACAGGGTAGATGGGTTTTAGTAGAGCTCCCAGATTAAAACAGGCTAAGAAACAGGATTGGGCATCCACTTCTGAAATCGCATGCTTCTGAAAATCCTATGAACAATAGAGGAACATGGAGAGTTATGGTATTAGAGGTAAGGCCCAGATTAAAAGTCAATCACAATGAAGAGAAACAGCAACAAAAATCCTATAATTGTTGGAACATGAAATGTAGAAATACAACATTACATACACTAAAGAATAGACCACATAAAAAAAACCCATACAATACCAAAAAATACAACACCATGCAACACTACACCAAAGACTATGTACACCATTACCACCAAAACACAACACCAAAGAATGTAACAATGCGCAATACTAAAAAATACACTACACAAAAGCAAAGAATGCAACACCACACAACATCAAAGAATATAATACCACACAACACTGAAGACTGCAACACTTCACAACATCACACAACATAAAAGAATACACCACCGTACAACACCAAAGACTGCAGCACTACACAAAATAAAAATACAATACCACAGAACATTAAAGAATACAACACAACATGTCACAGGTAACATCATACAACAACAAAAAATAATACAATACTATACGACACCAAAGATTCCACCACCACACAACTACAAAGAATATAACACCACACAATACCAAAGAATACAATACCACAAACACCAAAGAATATAACACCACATAAAGCACCAACACAACATAAGACTAAAGCTTACAATACTACATACCATCAAATAATACACCATAACACACTCACCATACCACACCCACCAAACCACACACCACAACAAAACACCAAAGAATACAATGCAACATCAAAGAGTGTGTCATACCATCTAACACTGGAACATGTACATGTGTCCTATCTCCATACCTTTTCAACCTGTATGCAGAGCAGATTATCCAAGAGGCTGGGCTCTATGAGGAGACACGTGGCATTAGGATTGGTGGAAGATGTATCAACAATCTGCGCTATGCAGATGACACAACCTTGCTCGCTGAAACTGAGGAGGACCTCATACACTTACTGCAGAGGGTCAAGGACTGCAGCCTTCAGTATGGACTGAGGATCAATGTCAAGAAGACAAAGATTCTCACCACTGGACCAATTGGTAGCATCAGGATAGATGGCGAAGAGATTGAGATTGTTCACAGCTTCAGTTTGCTCGGCTCCACAGTCAACACTCTTGGCACCAGCAGCCAGGAAATAAAAAAACGTATTGCAAAGGGAAAGTCTGCTGTTAGGGACCTCTCTAAAGTACTCAAGAGCAACGGTGTCTCTTTCGAGATGAAGGTGCGCCTGATACAGGCCATGGTCTTTGCAATCACTTGTTATGCATCAGAGAGCTGGACAATGACTAGGGAGGAGAGAAGGAGAATTGACACATTTGAACTGTGGTGCTGGAGAAGAGTATTGAATGTACCATGGACTGCCAAGAAAACAAACAGATTCATCTTAGAGAGGGTTAAACCAGGCTACTCCTTGGAGGCAAAGATTCTGGGACTTTGTCTGACATACTTTGGACATGTTGCAAGGAGAGACAGATCTTTGGAGAGGGACATCATGCTGGATGGAGTGGAGGAATAGCGCAGGAGGGGAAGACGCTCTATGAGGTGGATTGATTCAGTGATTGGGGTAATTGGGATGGGTGTGTCAGAGGCAATGCGATTGGCATAGGATAGAGCAGGGTTTAGGGCTGTTGTACATAGGGTCGCTATGAGTCGCAAACGACTCGATGGCACATAACAACAACAACACTGGAAAGTACAACATACACAATAAAACAACACCACCAAAAAATACAACATCACATAAGATAATACTAAAGAATAAAATACACAACACCAAAAAATACAACACACAACACCAAAGAATAAAACACAACACCACACAACATCAAAGAATGAAACACCACACAAAATAAAACAACATCAAAGTATACAACACTGTGAACACAACACAACATGAAAAGCTGTAACAACATACAACACTAAAAAATACACCACCAGACAAAACCAAACAATACAACACCAGATAATTCAATATATTTCACATTTAACAGCATACAACAAAAAATCATTACGCATCAACCACCACACAATACAAAGAATAAAAAACACAACATCAATAAATACATCACACAATTCCAATGAATACAACACCACACAATGCCAAAGACTACAGCACCACACAACATCAAAGAATACAACACTCATAAGACATCAAAGAATCCAACACATATCAATACAGCACACCATCAAATAGTTCTATACAACACCACAGCACACAACAAAACATCAAACACCAAACACTACATGGCACCAAAGAATACAACACTACATAACATCAAGGAATATAAAACTAAGCACCACCAAACAATGCAACGTTACAAAAGACAACACTATACCACCCAACAGAACACTAAAGATTACAATGTAGCTGAACACAACAAAACACCAAGAAATGCAATATTACATAGAATGGCACACAAACAAAGAAAACATACCAGATTAAGACAATATAAAAAACACAACACAACACCAAAGAATACAACACACAGCCACACAACTTCAAAAAGTACAAACCGCATAATATCAAAGAATACAACATCACCCAATAACAAAGAATACAACACCACCAAGACAACATGACACCAAAGAATGTAACACCACCTAAAACCAAACAAAACCAAAGAATACAACATCACACAACACCACACAAAACACCAACACAACTCAATACCAAAGAGGACAATTCCACAGAACATCAAATAATGAAACTACTACAAAAGACAAAACAACATAAAAAATACGACATAATACAACACCAAAAATTATCACACAACACCAAAAAATGCAACACATAAAATCATACTATGCCAAGTATGCATTACACAAGACCAGACCAAAGAATGTAATACACAACACCACTAATACAATACCACACCAAAGAGTACAGCACAACACCACAACACGCAAAGGAACACAAAAGAATACAACATCATACATTACAATATAAAAAAAAATATAACTCACAACATCAAATAACAGACCACACTAAAGAATACAACACTACACAACACCAAACAAAAAAAAAACCAGCCTATACAATATCAAAAAACACTAAGCAAAACAAAATATCATACCACACATAACACCATGAACACACCACCACAAATCAAAGAATAGAAAACTCCAAAGAATACAGCAGCACACAAAACAAAAGAATAAAAATTCATACAACAGAACACTAAGAAATACGACTCTGCATGAAATCAAACAACACTAAAGAATACAACACTATGCAACACATCACCAAATATTATAATGCCACACAAAACATCAACACTACTCAACACTCAAAAACATACAATAACACACATCACCAGATAATACAACACTACACCAAAAATACAACACCAAAGAATACAATGCAACACAACACAACACAACACAACACCACAAAATGCCAAAGAATACAACACCACATAGCTCAGAAGGATACAGCAAAACATCAATGTATGCAACACCATATATTACACAAAAAATCTTAACACTATACAATACGAAACCAGAAAACAACACACAACACAAAAGCAAGAAATACAATACAGCATCAAAGAATATAACACCAAATAACCTCCGACAAAACAAACACCACACATCACCACATAGCATCAAAGAATTTTTTAAAAACACCAAAAATGAGTCGAAATCCAAGTTCTTTATAAACTTTTAATAAAATCTCAATAAAAAAAGAAAAAAACACACACAACACAAATAAATAAATACAATACCACAAAAACCACCAACATAGCTCAACACAAAGAATACAATACCACACCCCACCAAATAATACAACACTATACATCACCCAACAAAACACAGCACTAGAGAATATAACGCAATGCAAAACTACAAAATACCCAATAAAACCAAAGAATATAATAAAACATCACACAATACCACACTACACAAACACCACCACCCAACACCAGAGAATAAAACACTACACAACACTCATAACACCACAAAACAAAAAGACTGCAACATAACACAAGACCAAAGAATAAAAAAACACACACGATACAGTGCCAAGAAATACAATACCATATAAAATCAAACACTACTAAAGAATACAACACCACATACCACAACACTAAACTTTACAACATCATACAGATCATCAACACAACCTCAAAACAAAGAATACAATACTACAACACTACACAATACAAAACCATGCAACAAAAACATCATATAATACAATGAAACACATCAGAGAATACAACACTGCATGAAACAACATCAAAGACTACACTGCAACATAACACCAAAGAATACAACACAATATTATACCACAAAATACAACATACACCAAAGAATAAAACATCACCAAAGAATAAAACATCACACCCCAAAACACAATACCAAACACAATACCAAACAAACCACACAATACAACACCACAGAATACAATATCAAAGAATACAGCACCACACAGCATAACAAAATACCAAAGAATACAACACCGTGTAACATTATATAGCAACACACAACACTAAAGAATATAACACCAAAGAATACAGCACCACAAAACACAACATTAAAGAATACAGCACCACACAACTAAAGAAAACACCCAAGGACTACAACCCAACCCAACATCATACAAAATCTTGCAACATCAAAGAAGACAACATAATAAACACAACATCAAAGGATATTACACGACACAGCACACACCAAAGACTACAGCACAACATAACACCACACAACCCAAATTCACACATTTGCAATATCAAAGAAGACAACATAATACAACACAATATCAAAGAATATTACACCACATAGCACACACCAAAGGCTACAACACCACACCACACCAAAGAATACAGCACCACCCAACACAGTAAACCCAACTCAACACAACACAATACACCACAAAGAGTACAACATGACACAATACAAAATCACATAACAGCAAAAAATGAAACACCACACTAAACCAAAGAATACACTATCACACAACACAAAACCAAAGAGTACAATTCCATATAGCATCACACAACATAAAAGAATACAACACCACACAGTTCAACAGCAAAGAATAGAGCACAAAAACCATCATCACAACAAAACACAAAAGAATACAACACCACACATTACAATAGCAAATAATACACAAAAAAACCCACCAACCCAAGACAGCATCTAAGACTACGATACCACATACACCAAATGATAGTACAAACTCAGCACCACATAACACAACATCACATCAAAGAATTCGACACTACACAACACCAAAAAATACTACACATAAAATCACACAGCATCACCTAATACCATACCATACAATACAATAGTGGTCTTGCACAATCAAAAATTTATTCATTGCAAAATCAAAAGGGACAAACTCGCTCAGCATTTCTTTCCTTTTAAAATTGATATTTTAACAAAAGTTTGCAGAAAATGAATTTCCATTCATTCCTTGTTGCACATTTTCCTCCCTGCTCTCCCCCAGTTCACTTTTGTCTTTAGAGAGATTTTCAGTGTTGCACAGTTTCCTCTCTCCTCCTAGTCTACTTTGCTATGCAGCTCTTATTGTGGACTGTTGTCATGCAAATAACACCTAATTGTATATTCCTTTTGGGCTGTTCTTTCCTTCATCTGTTTCAGTGTAGTGTTCATTATTTATCCCCTCTTTTCTTAGTTGCCTCCCAACCACCATGTCAGTCTGGTTTTATAGCAGTGGCATTGGGTCGTGTTTGTCCTTTTGTGACTGAGATATTTCTTTTAAGCATGGTGTCCTCCAGGGTCTCTCATTTTGTATAATATTTTATGAGTGGTCAGTGCTGAATAGTGTTCCACTGTGTGGGTGTACCATAGCTTCTCTACCCCTCCGTTTTTTGATGGACACTTGGGTTGCTTCTATCTCTTTGCTGTTGTGAACAATGCAACAATAAACTTAGATATGCAGCTAAGCATTTTTTTAAATTTATTAATTCAATGAAAATTTACAGAGACTTTGGATTTCCGTTCATTCATTCATTGTTGCAGTAGCTCGGCATTTCTTAAGCTGAAGGAACTAAAGAACAAATTCAAGCCTCAAGTTGCAATATTTAAGAATGCTGAAAGAAGAATGTTGAATGACCCAGGAAGCATCAAAAGAAAATGGAATGAATACACAGAGGCACTAAACCAGAAATAATTGGCTGACACAGAAGAATTGAATGAAAGAACGTGTGATCAAGAGCCTGTGGTGATGAGGGAAGAGTTCAAGCTGCTCTGAAGGAATTGGTAAAAAAAAAACAAAGCCCAGGAATTGATGTCGTACCAATGGACATACTTTAGCAAAGAGACACTACCCTAAACATGCTCACCAAGTTGTGCCAAGAAATCTGGAGGACAACTACCCGGCTAACTGACTGGAAGAGATCTGTATTTATTCCCATTCCAAAAAAAACCCAAAAAAACAAAACGGTGACCCAACAGAGTGTGGAAATGATCAAACTATATCACTAATATCACAAGCAAGAAAGGTCCTGCTGAAGATTCTCCAGAAATGACTGGAACAGTACAACAGAGAACTGCCAGAAGTGCAGGCTGGGTTAATAAGCAACCATGACACTAGGAACATCACAGCCTACGTTAGATGGATCTTGGCTGAAAGCAGAAAGTACCAGAGGAATGTTTGTGTTTCACCGACTATGCAGAGGCCTTTGACTGTGTGGGTCACAAGAAATTGTGGCTGAGTCTGAGAAGAAGCCTTTCTATAATGTAATTTCATGCCATAGTTATCCTTGGTGACAGATTTACATCACTCAACATAATTTCTTCTAGATTAGTCCATATGTACAGTGTTTCACTAATTATTTTGAAACTTTTTATAATCTTCCTTTTTTTCTTTAGTAGTCTTTTTTCTGTCTAATTTTTCATTCTTTTTCTCAGTGTCTCCTCCAATCTACAGAACAATAAGCAATAAGCTCATCAATAGACATGAAACTATGAGACGTGTTCTCTGTGGGGTTTTTTTCTCTTTAACACAGCTTTTTATTTTTTAACATAAAAATATTAAAAAATTAAAAAAATATTCATTGCAAATACATTTGATAAGAAATATAAACACAGGCTATACACATGGATTTCACCTGATGGCATGTATAGGAATCAGATTGATTATACCTGTAGAAAGAATCTCTGGAGAAGCTCAATATCAGCTGTGAAAACTAGGCCAAGTGCTGATTGTGGAATATGCCACTAACTATTGATATGCAAGTTCAAGCTGAAGCTAAGAAAAATGAAATCAAATCCACAGAAACCAAAATTTGACCTTGAATCTATCCCACCTGAATTTCATAGCCATCTCAGGAACAGGTGTGAGGCCTTAAACACTAATGAATAAAGTCCACAGGTGAGCTGTCAGAGAATATTAAGAATATCAACCAGGAAGAACGCAGGGGGTCATTACAAAGAAGAGAAAAAAAGACAAAGATAGATTTCAGAAGAAATTCTGAATATTACACTAGAGCACCAAGAAGCCAAAGCAAAGGGAAGAAATCAAGATATTAAGGACCTGAATGGAAGATTTCAAAGGGCAGTGAGGGAAGACAAAGTATTATAATGAAATATGCAAAGAGCTGAAGTTATAAAATCAAAGAGGCCCAACTTGCTCAGCATTTCTTAAGCTGAAGAAATGGAAAAACAAATTCAAGCCTCAAGTTGCAACACTTAAGGATGCTTTGTGTAGAATATTAAATAAGCCAGGAAGCATTGACAGAAGATGGAAAGAGTATACAATCATTGAAACAAAAGGAATTGGTGGACACAGAAGAATTTCACGAAACAACATATGAACAAGAGCCTATGGTGATGAAAGAATTTCAAGCTGCTCTAAAAGAACTGGCAAAAAATCAAGGCCCCAGGAATTGACAGCATACCAATTGGCATATTTCAAAAAACAGACGCAGCCCTGGATATGCTCACCAAGTTGTGCCAAGAAACTAGAGGACAACCACTTGGCTAACTGACTGGAAGTGATAGGTATTTGTTCGCATTCCAAAGAAAGGTGGCTTGACAGAGTGCCGAAATTATTAAACAATATCATTAATATTCCATGCAAGTAAGATTCTGCTGAAAATTTTCCAAAAATGACTGGAAGAACACATCAACAAAGAACTAGCAGGAGTGCAGGCTGGGTTTACACAGGGTCGTGGTACTGGGGACATTGTAACTAATGTCAGATGCATCTTAGCTAAAAGCTAGGAGTACCAGAAGCATGTCTATCTTTGTTTCATCGATTACGCAAAGGTATTTGTGTGGATCATAAGAAACTGTGGCTAAATCTGAGAAGAATGGGAATCCCAGACCACTTGATTGTGCTAATGTGAAACCTATACTTGGACCAGGAGGCAGTAATCAGAACCAAGCAAGGAAACACTGCGTGGTTCAAAACTGGGAAGCGTGTAGGCCAGGGGTGTGTCCTATCTCCTTACCTTTTCAATCTATATGCAGAATAGATTATCCAGGAGGCTAGGCTGTATGAGGAGAAATGTGGCATCAAGATTGGAGTAAGACTCATCAACAATCTGTGTTATGCAGATGGCACAACCCTGTTTGCTGAAACAGGAGGACCTGAAATGCTTGCTGAAGGTCAGGGACTGCAGTATTCAATATGGACTGACACTCAGCATCAAGAAAACAAAGATTCCTGTCACTGGGCTGATTGATAGCATCATGATAGATGATGAAGAGATTGATATCATTAACAGCTTTAGTTTGCTTGGCTCCACAATCAATATTCTTGTTACCATCAGCCAGGAAATTAAAAGACAAATTGCATTGGGAAAGTCTGCTGTCAGAGATCTCTCCAAAGCACTTAAGAGCAATGGTGTCAGTCTGGAGACTGAGGTTCACCCGATCCAGGCCATAGTTTTTGCAATTACTTGCTAAACATCAGAAAGCTGGACAATGAGTAGGCATGAGAGAAGAATTCATGTCTTTGAGCTCAATATACCATGGACCGCTAGGAGAACAAACAGGTTAGGGTGAAACCAGGCTGCTCCTTAGAGGCAAAGATTCTGAAGCTTTGTTTGACATGCTTTGGACATGTTGCAAAAAGAGACCAGTCCTTGGAGAGGGACGTCAAGCTTGGGAGGGCGGGGGGACAATGCAAGAGAGGAAAACCCAAGATGAGATGGATTGATTCAGTGAATGGGGTAGTGGGGGTAGGTGTGACAATAAGGATGGCATAGGATAGAGCAGAATTTAGAGCTGTTGTACACAGGGTTACTATAATTTGCACGTGACTCAACAGCACACAGCATCAACAACAACAAGACAACACCAAAAAATATAACACACTACACTAACATCAAAACACAATGCTAGAAAATACAATACCACACAACAACAAATAAGTCAACACCACACAAGGCAACATCAAAGAACACAACACAATACCCAAAATATACAACACCACATAACACCAAAAAATATAACACCAGACAAAACAACACAACAGGACAGAACTACATACAACACAACATAACATCAGAGAATAGAACACAATGCCACACACCACAGAATACCACACTACAAAATGCCACACAACTCATAGAACACCAAATATTACAACATAGCACAACAAAAACTATAACACCATTCAATACCATAGAAAAAAACCCAATATGAAAGACTATCACACAACACCACACCAAATAACAACACAACAGTACTCTATTAAATAATACAACAAATAAGCAAACAACACCACAATTCACAACACTATAAAACACAACACCAATGATCACAGCACACCACCACATACACTAAATTATACAACACAATGCCGTAAGCACCAAAGAAAACATCAAGCAATATAACACATTACATCATCTGACATCACACAATAACGTGAAACAGTATACAATTCACTATCATGCAATGCCACACAACACACACCAAAACCACAATATACTACCACATAATGTCACACGAAGCACAACACACAACATGAAAGAATACAACAAAACCTTACACAGCATAATAACTCACCATATCATAAAACACAACACTACAGCAAATAATACAACACAAAACACTCCTCTATACAATACCAAACCAAAGAATATAACTCCACACAACATGAACAACACACAGCAAAGCACAACAGCACACAAATAACACTGAAAAACACCATGTTGTGGTGTTGTTAAGTGCTGTCGAGTTGTAGGCAACTCATAGTGACCCTATGAACGAAAGTCCTCGACACTTGAGTGTGCAACTTTCATCCTTTCTCCACGTTCATAGGGTTTCCCGAGGCAAGCTATTTACGGAAGTGGATGCCACTCCTGCTTCCAAGCAAGCACCATGTAACACATAAAATATTACAACACACCACCACAGCCCACATCATACCAAACAGTAAAACACACCACAAAACTAAGACTTAAATACGTCCCCACACAAAATAAAAGAAAACAGCGTTATGTTGTTCTTATTAAGTGTCATTGAATCACCTGTGACTCATAGTGACATTATGGACAGCAACTCTGAAGCCTGCCCTGTCTTGAGCCAGTCTCACTGACTCCAACACTATAACACATTTGCCTAGTTAGTTTATCAATGCATCTCATCCAGGGTCTTCCTCACCTTTTCTGTCTTTCCACACTTCTAAG
This sequence comes from Elephantulus edwardii, assembly GCF_000299155.1. NCBI lineage: Eukaryota > Metazoa > Chordata > Mammalia > Macroscelidea > Macroscelididae > Elephantulus > Elephantulus edwardii. The sequence continues at coordinate 2,098,358 of NW_006400026.1, forward strand.
CATGATGTCATCCTCCAACGATCAGTACCTCCTGGCCACATGCCCAACCGATGTGAGGCAGAGCTTCAAAATCCTAGCCTCCAATGAGAAACTTAGTTTCACCCTCTCTAAGACAGGCCAATTTGTTTTTTTAGTGGTCCATGGTATGTTGAAAACTCTTCTCCAAGACCACAGCTCAAAGGCATCAATTCTTGTCATCTTTGGCCATTGTCAGCTCTCTGATGCATGGCAATTAATTGTGAAGAACATGGCCTGGATCAGGTACACCTTAATTTCTAGACTGACATCATTGCTTCTCAGTACTCTGGAGAGGTCCTAACAAGAGATTTACCCAATGCAATTTTTCTTCTGATTTTCTGACTGCTGGTGCCAAGATTGTTGATTGTGGAGCAGAGCAAGCTGTAACTGTTAATAACCTCAATCTCTTCTCTATCCATCATGATGATGCCAATTGGCCCAGTGATGAGAATCTTTGTCTTCTTGGTGTTGAACTTCAAGCCATATTGAAAACTAGAGTCCTTGACCTTCTGCAGCAAGTGCCTCAGTTTCCACAAGCAAGGTTGTGTCATCTGCCTAACGTAGGTTGTTGATGAGTCTTCCTCCAATCCTGATGCCACATTCCTCCTCAAGAAAGTCTAGTCTTCCAAATGATCTGTTCTGCATATAGATTGAAAAGGTATGGACACAGGACACCTCCCTGACACATTCCTTTCTTGATTTAGAACCATGCAGTCTTTTCTTGATCTCTTCTGAGGATTGCTTCCTGATGCAGAAGACCTAAATTACAGTCATCCAAATTGACCCTGTGGATGTATTCCAAGTATTGCACCCAACTAAAACTCAATTCACTTTCTTTTCAAGTACACACAACACATTCTCCAGAATTGATCATATATTAGGGCACAAAATAAGCATCAACAAACTTAAAAAACACATTGAAATAATACAAAATATCTCCTCAGATCACAATACCATAAAAATAGAAATTAACCACAAAAGGATAAAGCTTATAAAGACACCAACATGGAAGCTAAATAACACCCTGCTAGAGCACTATTTGTTGTTGTTGTTATGTGCCGTCGAGTCGTTTCTGACTCATGAGGCTTCGTCTGACATACTTTGGGCATGTTTCAAGGAGGCACCTGTCCTTGGAGAGAGATACCATGGTTAGAAGAGTGGAAGGATGGAGAAAGTGAGCACTATTAGACTATAGAAAAAATATTGTTGTTGTTGTTGTTGTTGTTGTTGTTATGTGCTGTCGAGTGGCTTGTGATTCATAATGACCATATGTATGACAGCCCTGAAACCTGTTCTATCCTGGGCCAACTTAACTGTCTCTGAAACATTTATCCAGTTATCTCATTAATGATATCCCTCACTTTCTCCATCCTTCCACTCTTCTAACCATGGTATCTCTCTCCAAGGACAGGTGCCTCCTTGAAACATGCCCAAAGTATGTCAGACGAAGCCTCAGATTCCTTGACTTCAAGAAGCAGCCTGGCTTCACTCTCTCTAAATGAACCAGTCCATGGTATAGTCAGCACTCTTCTCCAGCATCGCAGCTCAAAGGCATCAATTCTCTATCATCGGTAGTTATTGTCCAGCTCTCTGACACATAGCAAGAAATGGCAAAGACTATGGTCTGGATCAGGTACATCTTAGTCTCCA
>NW_006400026.1:2107476-2108175 GCF_000299155.1 Elephantulus edwardii
TAATATTTTGCTTTGTCATCCCGTGCTGCCTTTTGAAATCTTCTATTCAACTCTTTAGTATCTTGAATTCTTCCTTGTGCTTTGACTTCCCTGCGCTCCAGTGCAATTTTCAGCGTCTCTTCTGACATCCATTTTGGTCTTTTCTTCCTCTTCTGTCTTTGCAATGACCGTTCACACTCTTCCTAGATGATACCCTTGATATCCTCCCACAACTCATCTGGTCTCTGCTCATTAGTGTTCAAGGCCTCAAACCTGTTCCTGAGATGGTTCTGAAACTAAGGTTTAGCTTATTGTTATATTCAGGTTTAGTCATAAAGGTTCAAGATTAAAAGTAAGAATTTAGAATTAGGGATTTATCTATGGTAAGGTCTTGTTCTTGTTCTAGTATTTGGGTAGGTACAAGGCTAGGTGTTAGGGTTAAGGGTAGAGTAAGAGTCTGGGATTGAGCTAGGGCTATAGTATTAGTATTAAGGTTAGCAATTGGCCTAGGTCTTGGTTTAATGATAAATTTAGGTTTAGAGTTATGATTCAGCTATTATTACTCATAATACTTGGGCTAGTGTAATGGTTAGGGTCATGGTAAGGATTATATTTAGGGTTAGAAGTTGGGGGTAAGACTGAGAAAAACTGGATGAAATATGTTTACGGCATTGAAGTCTATGGGGGAGAGAATAGTCTAAAAGTATTATATTTTAGGGC
>NW_006400026.1:2108350-2114380 GCF_000299155.1 Elephantulus edwardii
GAGGGGTTTGTGCGGGGAGAAGGGTGCAACAATGAATGAATGGAATTCCAAAATCTCTGTAGATGTTCATTGAAATGAAAAATAAACAAACTAAATAAAAAAAAGAAGTTGAGGGTGTGTGATAGGGTATGATTAAACTGAACTTTGAGAATCCAAATGCTATGCTAAGAAAAAATATGATGCTGAGTGGTGCTTCCTCCCCCAATTTTATGGGAATATGAAATTTATCTTTTTAATATAAATACCGTTGCTTTATTTTAGATGTACCAAGTATCAGGAGATATATTGCCTTGTGACCTTAGTTCTCTTACTGATTCAAGGGAACACATCAACTTTCAGTTTGTTCAGCTTTTTCTTGCTGCAGTTAAAACTTGGTAGGAGTGGTTGCTTCCAACCACTTGCTATAAGTAGTTGCTTTCAAATTTTCTACACTTCAAAGCTGAAACTTGTTTATATCTTCTTCGGATGTCTACAGTTTATTTTTTTTTAGTGGCATTTGAATCAATTATCTATTACCATAGTGTTTCACACAAATAACAAACTCCATTGGCCATTTTTCATAAGCTTTTATGGTTTATCTCTCTGGAGTTAACTGCTAGTTGATTAGATAACACTACAGAACTTAACTGCATTTGCTCAAATGATAGGTAGTCAACAGCTGTTGGTTAATCCAGCCTAGTCTCTACTTTGCTCTCTACTTCTCCCCAGGCATCAGCTCTTCTTGGTGATAGTACAACAACAATAGAGAAAGAGGAAACACTCTTATGTTGGTATTTGTCAAGCTTCTCCTTGTGTCTCCCAAATCAGGTTGGGGCAGAATGCCCATTTACAGGAAGAATGAGCTTCAATTACTGTGTAAAAAGTATGCATACAGGAAAGTTTGAGAAGTAAGAGCTTCTTAATGCAATCTGCCACAGTGTTTCTTTAAAGAGATGCTGGACAATGTCATTGGTATAGCCCATAGAAAGCTGCAGTGTTAACTCAAAGGCTACACTTTTCTCGTGATTTGAAGCCACCAACTTTGGCAGAAAAATGGGCAATCTTCTCTCATTCAATTTACAACCTCAGGACACTGAATAGAGGGTCAGCTATGAGTTTGAACTGACTTAGTGGCAATGAGACCAAAGGACTAAGAATGGATAAATATAAAAGTCTGGAAAGTCATTAGTCATGATCCAATTTTTATCATTTAAAAAAGTAATAAGGATTGCATAATTACCTAATAGAAGGGGGGAATCCTACAATATATACTACGTGGAAGAAAATGAAAAGAAATTCAATTTCCTAGGCTAGTTTCAACAAATTATAACACTAAGTCATTCAGAGTTTTGAGACATTATACAAGAATTCTCTTTGTAGATTGTTTTTCACAAATTCTCAAAGAATCAAGCTTCTTTCTTGGTTGATTTATCCACTTAATTACTTAGCATTGTTGTCTCCCTTCTCCATTTGCCATGTTAGGCAGGATAACATGTTTATTTTTGCCAATAAACCTAAATGACTTTTGTGTCTGTCCAAATTCTTTCTCCATGTGAATAGATTCCTGTGTATTTTCTCCCTAGTTGGACTAATTTCTCTGCTCCCCTTTTCTTTGCAGCATTCTGCTTGTTTATATTCTGTTCATTTATCCTTTTAAAAATAACATCATATTGTTCCCAGGAATAAAGTGGGGATATGGGATTATTTTTATTAAAATCAGAGGTCAATGCCAAAGGAAAGAAGAATGAGCTGTTGTGTTTCTTGACCATGAACTCCCTAAGAACATGGACTGTCATTTCTTATGTGCCCTAGTATATGACCCTAAATGTAATAAATGTTCATAAATAGGTACTAGTACCAGCAGCCAGAAAATGAAAAGATTAGTTGCATTGGGAAAGTCTGCTGTCACAGACCTCTCCAAGGTACTGAGGAGCAACGATGTCAGTCTGAAGACTAAAGTGTGCCCGATACAGGCCATGGTCTTTGTCATTACTTGATATACTTCAGAGAGCTGGACAATGACTAGGGATGATAGAAGGAGAATTGATGCTTTTGAGCTTTGGTGCTGGAGAAGAGTACTGAATCTACCATAAACTCCTAGGAGAACAAACAAGTTCATCCTAGAGAGGGTGAAGCCAGGCTGCTCCTTGGAAGCAAGGATTCTGAAGCTTCGTATTACATACTTTGGACATGTTGCAAGGAGGGACCAGTCCTTAAGAGGGTCATCATGCTTGGGAGTGTGAAGGGATGGCACAGGAGAGGAAGACCCTCGATGAAATGGATTGATTCTGTCACTGGGGTAATGGGGATAAGCATGTCAGAGACAATGAGATGGGCAAGGGATAGAACAGGATTTAGGGCTGTTGTGCATAGGGTTGCTATGAGTCGCAAGGAACTCAACGGCATATAACAACAACAACAACATGATAAGAGGCTGAGTGCTTCAGGTCTGGAACCAAATTCCTCAAACTCAAGTTTGAATTGTATAGCCTTTCAAGCCAAGGTCCAGGATTATAAAGGAAAGTACAACTTATAATTTACATTAGATGGAAAATGTTTTACCACATACGACTGCTTCACTAGTGGGAGCTGCTTTCCTGTGGTCAGCATATCACTTCTGCAACAGAGTCAGTGTAGGTGGCTTGCATACACTTTTCTGATGCAGTTGAAAGATTTCATTCCTTCCCCCCAGGAACATAGAAAGAAATGGGTTTGGCCAGGTACCATATGACATGCATGAACTGTATGCTAAGACTAGGAGGGAGGTTGTCTGACAAGTATTAACAAACTCAGAAAATAGAATTCAGTTCTCAGATGAAAGTGTCAAGGTATGCTACAAATTCAAGACTTCTGAATAGGTGGTCTGTGAGAGAAGTTCCAGGACCATCAGATTGTCCTCCTATCAGATGCCATTTATTACTGTATAACTTTGGTCAATTATTTAACTTATCTATGTCTCAGGGCTATTTTTACGCCTTCAGATAAAAAAAAGAAATATGAAAGTAGCTATCCCATCTGTCAATATATGAAGAGTATATGCTAACTATTGTTGTTGTATTGTTGATTGCTATCGAGTAGAGTGCGACTCATAGTGATTCTATGAACAAATACCTTTCCATAACTGTCATCATTTCTCCGAGTTCATAGAGTTTCCAGAGGCATGTGGTTTATTTAGGAAGTGGATGGCACTCCTGCTTCCAAACCTGTTTTACAACTGGGAGCTTCACCAAACACTGTTCACAATGGAAAGCCATTCTGGTATTTGATACCCCAGTGGTACAAGTTGTAGCATTAATGTGCATTAACAAAGAGTGATGTGTTCCTCCAGATATAACAGCATTAGTTTTACTTAGCAGTAGTTAAGTGTTGTCAAGTCAAATATAACTGAAAGTAAGTTTTGCACAAAAGACCTAAACTCTGTTCTATGACTGACATCATTTCTGTACATTTTTAAAGGTTAGAGAGTTTGTAGAGTTTAAAAAGTTTGTAGAATTTCCAGAGGCATATAGTTTAGGAAGTGGATGCCACTCCTGCTTCCCAGCATAAATAGATCTGGAAGCTCGTTCAAACACTGTACATAATGGATCACCATTATTGTATTTGACAAGACTATGGAACAGTGTGATGCATAACAGCACACCAAGTTGTTCAGTCCAGCAAACAGACAAAAGATTGTCATGTCATTCAAGGAATATTCATTTGAAAATTAATAAATTTGGCCCAAGGTCCACAGGTCAAGGACACTGGCTTTTGTCGGGGGGGGGGGGAGAGCAGTAATACACATCAAACATGACCCCAAAAAACCATAACCCCCAAAACTTCCCTTTACTTGCCCATCCAGACCACCATCCACAAGCAGCAAAAAACTAAACTCACAGAGTGGAGTCTGGAGTCTTCCAGGGCCCTGAGGCTATTATTAATACTATTATTACTACATTACTATTGAGGCTCATGACAGCTCTTGAAGATGGCTGGAAGAAGATCTATGAGAGTAAGTGGTCCATTTCTTTGGTGAGTACATATTGACTGGTGGATGATTGTGTCATAACCTTGTCTTATGTCTCTTCCACACAATCCACCTCAAGGGAAATTTACCAATTGTTTTACTAGCCCCAGTTTGATAGAGCATAATTTCAGCCTCAAGAAAAAGCTGTTTTGTCACCTTGAGCAAGTTATTGCTTCTGGTTTCAGATTTCCCATCTTCTAGTTAAACTAGGTAAACAAAAGTAAGAATTTCCAGAGATAAATGGGAAGATTCCTACAGCAAGCACTGTAAGAGCTTGGGGGTTTGAGGTATGAAGTGGTCCTAGCTCTCTAGAGCTCCTTTCATTAATTCCTTAGAGAACCAGTCTCTGTAAACATATATAAGCAGTTCTTGACTATAAATTACACCTGTCACATTTTTGGGTACATTTTCTAGTCAACGTGTATTCACACATTGGCAGAGTATATTGAAAAAGCATAGTCATGGAAATCAAGAGATATGTAACCTAATTTTAGAATAGTTGTAACATTAAATAACAGAATTTTATAATCTATTCCTCTTCCTATTTACAATTGACTAATTTTTATCTGATATTCTAAGGAAAAAATATTGTTACTTTGAACCAAAGTAAATGTAGGCTAAAGTAAACCCTCCTTGCAAACGAAAGTGTAGTATTGTGATATCGCATCATCTCCAAAGCAGTTCAGATGGCATAGTCCATAAGGAGTTTCACTCATACTGCTCTGGCAATTTGAATCCACCAGGGGCTCCATCTAAGAAAAATGAACAGTTTCCTCCCATGCAATTTACAGCGTTGGAAAACAGCTGAATGGCCAGCTAGGATCTTTCAATTCTTTCCGATAAATCAACTTCTGATTGTTCAATGAGAGCAAACTGCTTATCGATCAGAGGCATGGGGGAAGGTAGTCTCTGCCCTAATGGGAATTGTGCCATATGCCATTTGGCACATTTTGTTTACTGTTAACCTTCATTCTATACTCATCTTGGATACTAGGTCCAAAGGCTTTCTAGAAACATTTCAAAAGGTAATGACCCACATCAATTGTTGTGTCTCTGGCTTGACTCAGAGGAGGCTTACAAGTTGTTGTTGTTTATGTTTGGTGTGCAGTTCTATAGGCATACACAAGGACCTTGTTACAAAAGCCATTCTTTATTCACAGATTTGTGAGTACACACTATGCTTTTTTGAAAAATAATTCTTCAGAATTTTTATTTTATATGTTTATTATAACAGCTGGAAGCTTTCTGGGTTTTTTTATTGCTTATGTCCAACAAGAACACATATTTGTTGTCAGAACTACAGAGTTGATATGCATTTTCCTAGACTTCCAATTGCAATAAGAAGCACACATAAGCCATAACACAAAATTAGTTTATTGACATTCCATGATGGTGGTGTGATGAAAGAGAAAGCGTGGCCTGAGAATCACATGACATTTCTCTTGTCAATATAGGCAAAATCAGCCCAACCATGTGAGTTTCTCTTGCTGTTGACCAGAACAAAGACTAGTAACAAAATTATTGTGAACATTTCCTTAAATAAATTTGAAGCTGCAGGTAGAAGGTTAATGGAACAATATTTACTCTATATACTACCTCTAGGCACCCATTTTTCTACTAGAACAAAGGGACTACATTTTACTAACAGGAAAATAAAATTTTCTTTTTTTTCCATGTCATGATGACTTGAACATTCATCCTAGATTTTTATGATAAAGTATTGCAATAATTTAATAATAGAAGTACATAATAATAATAAAGCACCACATTCATTATGAAAAGTTATAACTAGTTTAATTTAAAAGTGTTTTATCTTGACTGGGAAAATATTTGTGTTGTCATAATGAAAAAAATTTAAAGTAGATTTTGGACATAGCATTTGATATATAAACTGTCAGTAACAGATGGAACATTGGAAATATCCAGGGAAATCCAGTAATTGTCTTGCCACATAAATTTACATATTAGTAAAGCATGTATAGGTAAGCACTGAAAGAGAGAGAGAGAGAGAGAGAGAGAGAGAGAGAGAGAGAGAGAGAGAGAGA
>NW_006400026.1:2114480-2120801 GCF_000299155.1 Elephantulus edwardii
CTCACTTTCTCCATCCTTCCACTCTTCTAACCATGGTATCTCTCTCCAAGGACAGGTGCCTCCTTGAAACATGCCCAAAGTATGTCAGACGAAGCCTCAGATTCCTTGACTTCAAGAAGCAGCCTGGCTTCACTCTCTCTAAATGAACCAGTCCATGGTATAGTCAGCACTCTTCTCCAGCATCGCAGCTCAAAGGCATCAATTCTCTATCATCGGTAGTTATTGTCCAGCTCTCTGACACATAGCAAGAAATGGCAAAGACTATGGTCTGGATCAGGTACATCTTAGTCTCCAGACTGATGTCATTGCTCTTCAGTACTCTGGAGAGTTTCTTGACAGCTGACTTTCCCAACACAATTTGTCTCTTAATTTTCTAGCTCCTAGTACCAAGAGTGTTGATTGTGGAGCCACGCAAACAAGTTCTTAACAATCTCTATCTCTTTACCATCCATAATGATGCTGCCAATTGGCCCAGCGGTGAGAATCTTTGTTTTTTTTATGTTAAGCTTCAACCCATATTGAAGGCTGTAGTCCTGATCTTCTTCAGCAAGCACTCCAGATCCTTTTTAGTTGAAACTGAGGCAAGCAGGGATGTATCATCTGCATAATGCAGGTTGTTGATGAATCTTTCTTCAATCCTGATGCCACATTCCTGCTCATATAGCCCAGCCTCCTGGATGATCTGTTCTGTATATATATTGAAAAGGTATGGAGACAGCATAAAATTCTGACATACACCCTTCCCAATTTTGAACCATGCAGTGTTTCCCTGCTCTGTTCTGATTAATGACTCCTGGTCCAAGTATAGGTTTCACATAAGCATAATCAAATGTTCTAGGGTTAGCCACAGTTTCCATACAGTCAAATGCATTCCTTGAAACAAATGATAATGAAAATATAATGTACCAAAACCTTTGGGATGCAGCTAAGGCAATCCTCAGAAAGAAGTTCATAGCAATAGACAAACACATAAAAAAATGAAGAAAGAAGCAAAATTAATGATCTAACACAACACCTTCATCAAATAGAAAAATAATAACAATCTAACTCAATGGCCTCTGGAAGAAATGAAATTATATTAATAAGAACTGAAATCAATGAGATAGAAAACAGAAAAACAATTGAAACCATCAATAAAACCATGAGCTGCTTTTTTCAAAAGGGTCAATAAAATTTACAAATCATTGGCAAATTTAACAATAGGAAAAAAGAAGATACAAACAACTCAGTTAAAGAATCACAACAGAATCAGAGAAGTTTAAATCTATAATATTGGACTATTATGAAAAGCTATACTCAGATACATCTGAAAACTTAGAGGAAGTAAACAAATTCCTTGAAAGTCATGTCCTATCCTGATTGACACAGTCAGATGTAGAACACTTGAACAGACCCACCACCAAAGAAGAAATTGAGCAGGTCATAATAAGATTCCCCACAAAATAAAGTCCTGGACTTCACAGCTGAATTCTACCAAACATTCAGAGGTGATGGAGCACCAATTTACTTAAGTTATTTAAAAAAAAAAAATAGGCTAAAGAAGGAACACTCCCAGAGTCATTCAATGAAGCAAGCATGACCCCCTAATATCCAAACCAGGCAAAGACATTACTGAAAAAGAAAACTACAGACCATTATCTCTCATGAATATAGACGCAAAGATCCTCAACAGAATCCTAGCCAATAGAATCCAAAAGCACATAAAATTAAAAAAAATTCTTCATGACCAGTGGGATTCTTAACAGGTATGCAAGGATGATTCAACATTTAAAAAAACCCAAAAACCCATCAACATAATATATCACATTAACAAAGCAAATAACAGGAACGATATGACCCTAGCAATTGATGTAAAAAAGGCATTTGACAAAATCCAATACTCCTTCCCCTCTTCCTGATAAAGACACTCAGTGAAATTGGAATAGAAGAAAATTTAAAAATATGTATAAGCAAAACAAAGAGCCAATATTGTTCTCGATGGAGAAAGACTAAAAGCATTTTCTTTGCTAACAGGGTCCAGACAAGGATTCCCACTGTTGCTACTTCTAGTCAGTATTGTATTGGAAGTACCTGCTAGGGCAACACGATAAGAGAAGGAAATAAAAGGCATCCCAATTGGCCAAGAGATTGTGAAACTGTAGCTATATGCAGATGATATGATAGTGTGCACAGAAAAATCCCAAGGACTCAACAACAACAACAAAACCCCGTTAGAGCTAGTAGACCAATTTAGTAAAGTAGCAGGATACAAGATCATTATCCAAAAACCAGTGGGATTTCTCTGCAGTAAAAAAAATGATAACTCAGAGACGGAAACTAAGAAAGTAATACTATTTACAACAGCCAACCACAAATTGAGATATTTGAGAGTGAACCTAATTAGAGACACAAAAGACCTATACAAAGAAAACTATAAATTTTTAAGAGATACAATAAAAGACCAAAATAAATGGGAAAATTTTCCCTGTTCATGGATAGAAAGACTCAATATTGTGAAAATGACAATCCCACCAAAAGCAGTCTACATGTTGAATGCAATCCCAACACAGATACCAAATCCATTTTTCAAGGAAATAGAAAGGGAAATTGTTAAGTTTATTTGGAGAATAAAGAGACTCTGAACAAGCAAAGCACTTCTGAAAAACAAAAATGAAGTGGGAGACATAGCACTCCCTGACCTCAAAACCTAATACATAGTGTTAGTAACCAAATAGTATGGTACAGATACAATGACAGGCACATAGACCAGTGGGACAGAATTGAGAACCCAGAAATGGACCTAGCTATCTATGGTCAAATGACATTTGACAAGGAAACAAAACGTATTAAAAGGGGAAAATGACAACCTCTTCAACGAATGGTGCTGGCAAAATTGGACTGCTTACTGCAGAAAGCTGAAACAGGATCCACATCTCACACCATACACAAAAATAAATTCAAAGTGGATCAGAGACCTGGGGGGAAAAGCCCAAAACCATAAAGAGACAAACTGTAATTAAGCTTAGAAGGCCTAGTCTATGGTATAAAGAGGCTGCCAAATATAGCCAGAAATGCACAATCTGAAGGGGATAAAATTGGTGAATTGAACCTTCTAAATATTAAATCTCTGTGTTCGTCAAAAGCATTTTCCAACAGAGTCAAAAGAAAACGTACTGACCGGGAAAAAACATTTTGCAATACTGTCTCAGACAAGGGTCTCATAATGAAAGTTTACAGAATATTCCTGGGTCTTCAGAAGAAAATTACAAAATGGGCAAGAAACATGGAAAGACTTCATAGAGGAGGACATTTGGATTATCAACAGACAAATGAAGAAATCCTCAAAAATCACTGGCAATAAGAGAAATGCAAATCAAAACCACAATAAGATACCATCTTATTTCTGTAGCAGTGACAAAATTTAATAGGGCAGCGAGTAATAAACGTTAGAGAAGATGTGGCTAGATAGGTACTCTTATACAATATTGGTGAGATTGTGAAATGGTACGACCACTCTAGAAGGCAGTTGGGCGCTTCCTCATAAAGCTGAACATAGAAATTCCATATGACCCAACTATTCCACTGCTTGGAATATACCCTGAGAAAATGAGAACTGAGTCACAAACAGAGACTTGTACACCAATGTTCATAGAAGCATTGTTCACCCAGCATGAACATGGAAACAACCCAAATGCCCATCCACCATGAATAGAATACTATGACAGCCCCCAGGAGTAATGATTCCCCCACCCCCACCCACTTAAATAGTTGTTTATTGGCAGTGGGTTGGAAAAGGTAATGGAGTTAGCAAACAGAGACACCACCACACACCAATATCACAAGGGCAGCAAGAGTGATGGGAAGGAGAAGCCTGAAGCCCCAGATGAGGCCCTTCTTCTCAAGTGTTGTTAAATCTAAAAGGGCGCTGGGGTCTGGAGAGTCGAACGGGCGGCCTTAGAACACCTCCACTTAGTAGAGTTAGAGACGAAGAGGGACTCGCTGGCTGCGGCCTCGGCCTGACCGCTTGGGGTAAACTTTCCTTGGCAGGCGAGGCTGTTGGCCAAGGCTCGCTTGATATTCTCCTCATGGGCTGTCTTCAGATTCTCCTTCCCACCCCAGGCCTTCAATGCAGAGGCCTGCAGGGCTTGGCCATAGGAGAAGGTCAGGGCCCATGGCTTCAGCAGGGGCCACTTATTGATGGCATTGAGGTTGATGGATGCCTCCGCCTCACTCTAGCCTCCAGTCAGGAAGGTGATCCCAGTAACAGTGGTGGGGCACTGTGAGGCTGCAGTGCTGTAACAGTTGCCATGGCAATCTCCTCAGGCAAAAACTTCTGTGTGCAAGGCGTGGCCTTGGGTTACCATGCTAGACTTCAGCAAAGTGCCTTCCAAATGGATGTGGTGGTCACTCAGAGCCTTGTAGACGGCAGCCAGCACCTTCTCAGTTACATACTGACAACGCGTCAGGTCACGGTCACCATCAGGGAGGATCTCAGGCTCCACACTGGGCACAATCCCATTCTGCTGGCAGATGTTGGCATAACAGGCCAGCACGTTGGCATTTTCCATGGTGGCAAGGGCTGAGGGGGCGTGTTCTCCAATCTACATCACACAGCGCCACTTGGCAAAGTCAGCTCTATCCTTCTTGTACTGGGCACAGCACTCGGACAGCCCATCCAGCCCTTGGGTGGTGGTCTCGCCATTAGTCCCTGCCAGGGGTACGACGCCCTTGTCTACCTTGATGTCCACACCACCACCCTTAGATTTAAGACTTGGGGGAGGGATGCCCATCATCTGCCATCTGATAGAGGGTCTCATGGAAGAGGATGACACCCCCGATGCAGAGGTTCACGTGGTCGTCGGCGGTCAGCAGGAGCTGGCGGTAGAATTGCCTGTTCTCCTCGGTGTTTTCGGTTCCAATGGACTGCAGGCGCTTAGCAATGCTTCTGGTAGACTTCGCTGCGGCCGGGATGCCCTTGCCCGGAGCAATGATGCGATGAGCGATGTCAGAGAGCTCCTTCTTCTGCTCCAGGGTCAGCGCTGGGTATGGGTAGGGCATGGTGTTCTCTGTGGTGATTTCCTGAGCGCTCACGGAGGAGGAGGCGCGCTCCTGGGTGGCGGTCGGTGGTGGGCTGCGGGCAGGAACAAGACAGTCCTCCCAGCTCTGGGTTCTGCCAGGAGTAATGATTTTTTCAATTACTACCTAACTTGGGAGGGACTGGAGAACATTATGGTGAGTGAACTAGCTCAGTCTCATAAAAACAAATATTGTATAAGACCATTATTGTAGAATGAGATACAAGGAGGGGAGTAGTGGGGTGAGGATGGGCAAGGGATTGAGATGGAGCTTAATCAAAAGGTCTCTCCATTTTATGTATGGAGTTAGGGGTGGGTCAAGGAAAAGGGGAAAATCCAGTGTGAAAAATAATGTATGCAAACTTTGTTAGTAAAACAGTATTTAAAAAATCTATTAAGAAAAAAAAAATTCTGGTGACACAGACTGAAGGTCAACTTTTTATTCCTGGGGATTTTATTTCACCTCTTTAGCTTTTGTATGAACTTGCTTATGAGTAGTTTGATGGTTGGTCTGTTCTGCAATAAGCACCTGGTCTAGTTTTCACTGCCGATAGTGAACTTTTCCAAGGATTCCTTACACAGATGTAATCAAATCTGATTCCTGTGTATCCCATTCGGTGAAATCCATGCACATTTCCTCTGTTTATGTTTCTTATAAAAGATACTTTCTATGAATAAATCATTATTGTGCAGAATTCTATCATTCTATTCCCAGCCTCATTTCTGTCACCAAGTCTATGTTTTCTGACTGCTGATCCTTCTTTCTGGTACTCAACCTTTGCATTCCAGTCATCCAGTATTATTACAACAGTATACAACACTAAAAAATACACCCTCACATAGAACAACACAACAGAACATCAAAGAATACTTCACAACACCACAGAACACCAAAGAATTCAACATATCACAACTCCAATTAATACAGCAATAACATCCACAACACTGCATAACAAAGTATACACCACCACACAACATGAACATCATCACACTACACTACATAATAAGACATAACACTACACAACATAACACCAAAGACTGAAGCACAACACACAAAAATACAACATAACAAAAAAAAACCATCAATGAATACAACACTACACAACACCACACCACCCAGCACTATACAACAGAACATACAACACATAACCCAATGGTAGGATTAGTGTTCAGGGTATGATTAGGGTTATGATTTGTGATTAAAGTTATGCTTAGAGTTAAGGATTTGCCTATATCTAGAACTAAGGCGTGGTGTTGTTGTTGTCGT
>NW_006400026.1:2129014-2139806 GCF_000299155.1 Elephantulus edwardii
TGTGCATGTAAAAAAACTTACCAAATTTTTCATATATTTCTCTTTCTTAATTTTTTTCTCACTACTTTCCAAACAATCTTTGCACCACATTAGTGATGGTTGTAAAAATTTTCACCTTTGATTTACAAACACAGGAATTTCTAAATAATTGAGTCACTTTAAATTACTTCTCAAAACTACCAACCAGTAGACTCCAACTCACAGACCCTCCATAAAATTTCCAAGGCTGTAAACATTTATGGGAAGATAGTAATCAGCTTTCTTCCACACAGCCTGGTGAATCCAAATAGCTCGCCGTTTGGTTAGCAGCCCAGTACATTATGCACTATATCACCAGACTTCCCACCATGGTGGTGTACATAAGTCACTGTGAGTCAGAGTCAGCTTGGCAACATCTAATACAAACAACTAACAAAGTACTTCTGGCCCTGCAGAATCAATTTCTACTTTTATAATGATCAAAAAATTAATAAGATGTTTTCTATAACTATAAAATTATTATTACACTATTTATAAAACATCAAGTGTTGTTCAAATTTATAACTCATAAATTGTCCCTTATTCATTTTTCTTGTTTGCCTCTCAATTAAAAGTATAACAGTCCTAATAAAATTATATCTGAAGATCTTGTTTTTGATGAGTCATGGCTTACTTGCATAAGTAATTACTGGTTTTGCATTTACTTCTGTGGAGAAAACATTCTTTATGAGAAAAGGAAAAAAAATCACAGATGGTAACAAATTGATCTTATGCCTTGCCTATTAATTGGGGTGGTTTACATTTCCACCTCATAAAATTAATTACCTAATTTAATTCTATAGCGATATATATATATATATACATTATATATATATATATATGTATATATATGTTTTGTAGCTGTTATGTACCATCAATTGAGTACAAAGTACAACTTATAGACCCTATGAACAACAAATTTGAATCCTGTCCTATGCTGCACCTTCACCATTTTTTACATACTTGAGCCCATTGTTGCAGTCACACACACACACACACACACACACACACACACACAAATATATATGTTGATAATAAAAACCATTTTGGACATAGATAAAAATAATCTTTTCACACCTTCCTTGTTCCTTATTTCTTTGCTTTCTTTAGTGTTCTATGAAAGACTATGATGGAAGACGAGGGTTTTGACTAAGGTAAATATTTTCAGCAGACTTTGAGAATTTTTTAATGGAATTGTGTACTTTATGCAAGAGTTCTGTTATGCTTTGTATGGTATATTTAGTTGTATTAAGGAAGGGATAAAGTAAAAAAGCCATTATGTCTAAGTTATCTACATGTGTTCCTAAAACACTTTGTTCCTCTGCACAAGTGTAGTGTAGACAAAAAAGTCAAAGTCATTGCTGTCCAGTCAGTTCCAGCTCTTAGCAATTCCATGTGTTCCAGAGAAGAACTGTATAACATTTTTTTTTGTCTGCAAGCTTCATGGAAACAGATCACCAGGACTTTCTTCTAAAGTACCTCTAAGCTGGCTTAAATTGTCAAACTTTTAGTTATTAGTTGGGTACAAACAATTTGTGCCATATTTATCGGTAGAATAGGGCTCATTGTGTGAACTGTAAAGTTCATTGAAAGAAGGTCCCATTCCTTGGATAACTATAGGGACTAAAAAATAGTGTTGAATAATTGAGTTAATGAGTAATCACACACTCATATGTATTAGATACATACAACACCGATTTCTAAAAATGAGAAATATTCTTATGGGTTGTTCAAAGAGTTTGACTGAAAGTATGGAAAAATGGTGTATATAACCCATCTATTCTTAATTCATAATAAAAAGCTTCATATTATCTTTCAGATATTGAAATGTCTACTTAATTTTACTGGTCTCTCAAATGTTCTTTTATACAGTTTAAATATTCCATCTTATCATCATTGACAATTCTTTTCAAACAATTGAAAGTACATTCTTATAACATGTATTCTCTGATTGGCAATATAACAAGGCTTCCTGCACATTGTAAATAATTTGTGCTAAAAGACTTTAATTTTTGGAGTTCAAGAAAGACAAGTGATACATTGTCTAGACACAAACTGTTGTGATGAGCACAGGCGTGGCATCATATAAAATGAACTTGGTCTTAAAATAGCAACATTCCACTGTTAGTCTTCATTTATTGAAAACAGCAATGTAACAGTTAAATAGTAGGGTCTCTTTACTATTTCTTTTCCCAGTGAAGAAAAACACTTTAATTTGTGACATATTTCAGATAATATGAACAACAAGGTTAGAAAAATAGCAAATGACCATTATTTCAAATATAATGAAGAAGTTAGGCTAACTTTAGAGCCTATAACTCCTTTTCTGGAAACACTAAGTTTTTCTGAGATACCCTTTTGCCAAATGCTGAAAGAAACTGGATATTTATTTTGACACAAATAAGTGTGCCTTTGGAGCATTAGGTTACTGCTCCATGAGGACTGCTGTGGATGAAGGAGAAGTATGAGTTTCCCTTAATCCGTAACAAGCACCATCATTCTCTGCAGCTTCTTACTTAGTGTGACCCCTGTGGACAATCAGATGTGAAATACCAGGATTAAAAAATATATGTGTACATAAAAATCAATATGAAATTTAACAAAAAAGTTTGTCTGCCAATCAAGTAATACTTGGCTTTTATAAAAGTCCATGAAATAGTATTTTTCCTTTGTGAAAGAAAACTATAGCTAGATTAAAATGAAATAAAGCAAAATAGTGCAGAACTCAAGTATTCAAAAAATATGATATACCCTTCTTCTCTTTTTTTTTTTTTTTTTGCTTTGCGCTTTCTCCCCCCTTCATTGCCTTTTGTAAAACTCATGGAGATAGAAGTCTTATCCATTATACTACATCATGAGATTGCCTTCATAGACTTGTGCACATATTTGAGGTGAGAATCCACTGGGGATGCTCCACCTAGACTTCTCTGAACTCAAGTTGAGTCCACACTCCCCACAGCCATTGGGATTTACTGCATAACATGAGCAGGAAATATCATTCTTGCTGTTGATATTTATTGAAAAGTATCATATTTGCACCATGTGTCTAGGCTAGTTCCAGCTGATGGGACTGAGGCCACATATGGATCATGAGTTGAATGTATAAAAATTTCAGTTTTGCCACTGTTGTCCTTTGGATGAATGGTATGCAGAGGAATAGAACGGGAGGAAAAGAAATTGATCAGCTCCTAAATTCTGGAGTTGGTTTGTAGAAACCATAAAAAATGGTGGTTTTGCTCAGAAGACATGGGCATAGCAAAGCTTGGAATGCTTAATGCTTAAATTTTTTCCTTAAATGATAAAAATGGAAGTAAACATTTATTACCATTTGGTCAAGTATAACATAACTTGCATTCATATTTCATTGTTAGTGATGGAGGTATGTGGAGATATACACAGACCTTGAGACAGCTGAGTGGTTTTTTGTGTTGTTGGTTTTTTAGTTTACTTTTTTTTAATATTGCATACAGGCTAGCAGTTCATTGAAGACAGAGGAGAGAAGCCTGAAGGTTAGATCTTAGAAGAAGGCAGTTCTTCATGCACAGCTTTTGTCAATCCTGATTTGATTGGAAAAGAAAAACAATGAAAGATTAAAATCAAAGGGAAAGGAAAGCCATCCCAGAAAGGTTAATATCACTGGTCAAGAAAACATCAGACTCTTGAGTTTACATTTCTTCACTCAAGTCCAAAAGTGCTGGTTTCTTCAACTGCTATTAATAGCTTCTCATATAACATGGAGTACGATGGATATGATGGGAGGTCCAATCGGTTAAAACATGTGTGTGCCCTAGATTAGAGAGAAAATATTAGTGAGGCATTTGTTTCAAAGGCATACTGTGTTTGGATGTATTTGTTACTCAATTTGAAGCTGTTAATCACAGGAAGACAGAATTATCATTCAGGTGCACCACACAACATTGCAAGCTAACAATCTCAGTCCTATGGATATGAATGGGCCAGATGGAGAAAGTGGAATAAATAGAAACTGGTGGTTTCAGTCTGTCAAACAAACCTCTTTACAAGTATTTAGCAAACAGCTAACCAACCAGTTGACATCCACCTCAATTTATGGCAATGTATGAACTTTGTGAAACGACGATAGTTATAGAAAGGTTTCAGGTCTTTCGTTCATAAAGTTGCCATGAGTGGTACTCCACTAGACAGCAATCAACAACAGCAACAATATGAGGATGACAAAGAAGAGCCAATGCCTTTGAGCTGTGGTGCTGGAGAAGAGTACTGACACAGACTTCAAAGAGAACAAACAGTCCTGGAGAAAGTGCTAGTAAGTGCTCCTTGGAGGCAAGGGTGGTAGTACTCCTTTCTCACATACTTTGGGCATGTTGTTAGGAAGGGCAAGTCCTTGGCGAAGGACGTCCTTTTTGGAAAGGTGGAAGGTCATTACAAGAAAGAAGATGCTCAACAAGATGAGTTGACAAAGTGACAGTCAGGTCAAGTGTGTTGGAGAAGGTGAGGTTGGCTCAGTGCAGGACATGGTTCAGAACCATTGTTCATAGGGTTGTTATGAGTTGTAATTGACTTAATAGCACATGATGACAACAACAACAACAACAACAACATATTTTTTAGAGTAGAACTGTGCCCCATAGGGTTTCCAATGGCTGATTATTAGGTCATCAGACTTTTTTGTTTTGAAGTGATTTGAACTTTAAACCTTTTGTTTAGCAGTTGAGTGTATTAACTACTTACATTATTTAAGGGCGGCAGATGAATATTATTAACAAATTAATTACAAAATTCTGCTTTATTTTAAAACTGAAATATTAACTTAAATGTAGTTGATGTAAGAGCATATATAATTAAAATATATGAGGCTCATGTTCCCAAGGTTGCTTGTGCAGGTCTAATTTCTGGGCTTTTCCTGACGTGCAAGCACAAGCCCTAAAATCTGAGATCCTGATCTTCAAGAGACTTCTGGTAGACTAGTGTTAAGGAGTTGTACTGCTGACCCCAAGGCAGGTGTTTGAGTTTACCAGTTGCTCCTTAAGAGAAAAATAGACAATCTCTTTCTGTGCAATTTATAGCATCTGAAAACCTCCTGCAGGGTCACTTCTAATTTAAGAGTAGTTATATTTGGAATTCTCCATTGCAAGTAGGTGTTCTGGAAGCACCATTCAACTCTTTTAAGCAAGAGGAAAGTGTATGCCCTAAATAATCTTCCCTGATGTACCCAAATGGAAATGCCAGGCAAATCCTCAGCTTTTCCCGTAGTCTCTGATTGTGCTTTGTGTTTCATCCTATAGGATTTTACTTTCCAGTGATTGCCTTTGACAGGCTGTGCCTTCCCTGTCAGGCTGCTAACACACTGATCAGGACAAAACAACATCACTCCTGTGGGGTTCAGTCATAAGGATGAGATGCCAGAGCCTGAAGAGTTTTCTCATAACACTTCAAATTGCCTGGTCATTTGGACTGGCTCACAATCTTTGTCATGTCACAGTTCTTTATCTTTATGGCATATTCTGTTAATGTCAAATCTTATAGCACAACAGTGATGGATAGATAGGTGCACCTGCAAATAGCATCAATATTGTTTACTTACTAGAAAGAATCTCTGGGTGATGCAAATGGTGAATGCAAAAATTAGAGATTAAAGTCCACCAGATGTGCTTCAGGAAAAAAAAAATGTCTGGCTTTTACTTCTGAAATATCAGCCATTGAAAATTCCATGGATTGGCTCTACACTGACACACATGGGTCAGCATGGGAGCCGACTTGGGAGCAATTGAAAAACAAAATGAAACAACAAAGACCCTAGAAGGGATAGCTTTTGAATGGTATTTTGAGAATCCAAGCAGCACAGAAAAGGACATGTTAAAATAATAAATATCACAAAATTAAATGCACATGTAAAATCAGGCAAAATCCAAACCTAAACTTTCTCTCTTCATTAGACTTCTACTTATGACATTAAGTTATTAATGACAAGATCTCCAGGGTGTTGGACATTGCTGTACTTGGTTTGAATGACATATAAATCATCATATTGGACTAGTACGTGGCCTAAGACAACATTCAAAGTGTGATGGGGGGGAAGAGAATTCTAAACACTGAGAAGGGGGACGGGGGAAGAGGTAGAGAAGTTGTTTATTCTATGTAGGAAAACTCAGCAGAAGAAATAAACGTTTTTTGCTTGCCTCAGCTCTATTTATTCCACTCTTAGATATGTTTACCTCATTGTCTTTGGGAAAATACCCCTATACTCTAGTTCCATCTCTAGCCTCAGAAGTGAGTGGGGGAAAATAGAGAGTTGGCTTCAGGCCTCAAGAACCTGACTGAGTAGAGATTAGTTGAATTATTATATAAATTGCAAACAGGCTTATGTTGACTTTAAAAAAGAAGGGAAATTTTTTACCTAGATATGTGTTTATTTGAGTGAAAATAGGAAGTCAGTGAATTGAGTAGAAAGATAATCACAGTAGTCCTGCTCTATCCTCAGAAAAACTGAATTGAGGACATACACAGGGTGATGGTTGACAGAGGTAAGTGGAACAGAAACACCTCATGTGCTTTTGGAGAAAGCCTAACTAGGCAGGATTGCAATGCGAGGAGGCAGGATTATAGTTAATATGGGAGAAAATTCAATATTTACAAAATTGTTGAAACTAAATTAACTATAAATTATAATTTCCGGGAATAAACAGAAAGCAATAGCATCTCTTTCTTTGATCACATATAATGTTCAATCATTGTTTTTGACATGATAAAAAACCAAGAGTCTTGGTTACTTCCATTAAATGAATTGTAGTTTGTATTCTGGAAATAATGAGTATAATTAAATCAGGAAAGTCAGGTTACAACTTGACTCAGAATTCTTTAGTGCAAGTTACCTTCCAGGTGGAGTCTAACACAGAGTGCATGTGATTAAGTATTTCCTGTGAACTGCAGCTTATCTGCAAAGCAGTGTTGGAGCTATTGAAAGCACAGAACTAGGGATTTCAAACCCACATTTTCATCTTATTTGCTAGTTTTGTGATCTCAGGAAAGCTGGTTAATTTTTCTGAGCCTCAATGTTCTCACTTATAAAATAGGGGTCATACACTCCCTATACACATCAGAAAACTGTTACTGGCATCTTTTGTTAGCAACACATATAACTGTCTTCTCTAAACTAGGAATCATCTTTCAAAGTTAGGATTCTTTTAACAGCGCAGTTTATGATTGCAACAATGATTTAAGAATGAATGTGTCACACTCTAAGTGACCTAAAACTCCTGGTACAAGATTAAAATCCCTGCTTTTCCAAAGAACTCTTAATAGGTTTCATAAGTATCAATATTTTTATATAGATCTTGGCTCTCATGTAGAGAATCTCTTCTGAATCCTAGTATCTGCATTTAAACCCTCTGTACGGGCTAAAAGGATCTTTGATTCATTGATTGTTGCGCTGCTAACCCAAAAGTGGTGGCTCTCTGTGGCTCAAATCCACCACACCAGCTTCTCAGTGGGAGAAGGATGTCCAATTTCCTCCCATGTGATTAGCTGCCTTGGAAAATCTGCTGGAGGGTCAGATATAGGCCAATTCCTACTCACAGGACACAGTAACATCAACAAGTATCTCCTTAGGAGTCATTATTTCACGGACTAGGAGTCTCTGGGTGAAGTAAGGAATGGAATGCTCAGTAACTATCTAAAGTTTGGTTCTTCCAGTCCACCTAGAGGTGATTAGAGAATTAGTTCTGGTGATTTGCTTCTGGAAAGCTATAGCCTTTTAAAACCTATGGCACATACCTAGGAGTCATCATTAATCAGAACCAACTTGATAGTAATTGACAATAATTTCACTGGTCAGGAAAATGGCATAGAAAGTTCCAGATAGAGTTGAGACTAAAAGTAATAGTATACTGATTTCATTCTGTTGAATTGTCTGAACGGTTATTACCTTCACCCCCATATTTATCTCGCAATAATTTCTTTCAATATAGAAGTCAATGTAAAGAAGCAGAGATATCCAAGAATTCTCTCACACACATTTTAAAAAACGGTAGGGCAATTACAACAGGCACACAAATAACTAGCCTCCTAAATTACAAAGTGATAAGTTGTGGGAGACATACAGATATGGTGGTGGAGAGGTTTGTTTGGTTTTCAGCATCTTTGAACTGTTAACTTTCCTCTGCCACCCCTGGTGAGACATATCTCTTTAAGTGAGGCTGTATGTATACAAAATTGTAAAGCTTTTCATGATTGATAACATATGCCAAAATACCTATAATGCAAATGTTGTCAAACACCAAAATATCACTAAGAATATTGTTCAATTTCAGTCCTCAGAGATATTTCACCTACAATTTTCATTAGTAACTCAAATAACAGTGTTTTGAGCCTCTTGTGTAGGCAAATAAGATTTCCAACCCCAAAGGATGAACCTCTATTAGTATCAAAAGTATAAATATGCATGGCAGGTGATTTTTCTCCCAAACAACAGTTAGGGGGTTTGAATTGTTGACCATTCTCAATTTGCAGCACAGACCTAAAACACATTATGCCACTCTACAGCTCCCACACAAACTCAAAAAGGAAATCCTGTTTAGTGGGTTTTATGGATGGAAGTAGGGCCACCATACCTGGGGAGAGATGTGATTTTCCCCCATTTTTCTATGCAAAACCGCCGAAGCCCATTGCTTCCTCGCAGAGCTGCAAAGCCTTCATAGGGCACACTCGAGGTTCCTGTGACAAACTGCAGCAGTCTTAATCGCTGTTCATTATTGAACCGCTCCACTGCAGCCCAGAACCAGCGGATCACAAGATGTCCATCATGATAACCTAAATGGAACAAAGGAAAAAATAGGAAAGGACAAAGGAGAGGAAGAGCGAAATGTGAAATATACATTAGGTATGAGAAGAATGGGACAGCAGCTTTTGATTTACCAATTTATATAATGGTATTCTTGGTACCAGACTGACTTTTAAATACAAAAACCCACCCACCAGATTCTGTTTGCCTACACAAGAGGCTTCCCATTAAAGTTGATTGTAAACAAAATCAGATACAGTTAATCAGCTTAAACTTGATTGCTAACACAATTAGAAACACCCAAATAGTTTGCCCACCTGTGGGTAAAACCTTAGCTTGTCAAAATTTGATCCTGGAGAGTGTTTGTGATTTACTTAAAAGCCAGGGGTAAACTGTTTGGGTGTTTCTAATTGTGCAATCATGTGTAAGCTGATTAATTGTATCTGACCTCATTTACAATCAGCTTGGGTGGGAAGCCTCTTGTGTAGGCAAATAAGATCTGGTGGGCAGGCTTTTGTACTTAAAAATTGGCTGGACCCGAGGGCCATAGACCCTTGGGCCTGCTATTGATTATAGGTGGATAGAATGTTGTTCTAAATGGTTCAGCACTTGTCTGTCAGTTTGATGTACTAAGATTACTTGGAGTTTCTGTGACACTGAAATCTTTCCCACTGGTGTGTCAAATTCCAAAAGGATTTCTTATTATGGACAAGTTTTGGTGGAGCTCTCTAACTAAGACTAGAAAGCAGGATGGGCCATCTATTTTCTAAATAAATAGACTATTAACGATTATAGCTTACTCAACCCTACAATCAACACTCTCGGCACCAGCACTTAGAAAAGCAAAAGACAAATTGCATTGGGAAAATTCGCTGTCAGGGACTTCTCCAGAGTACATAAATGCAATGATATCAGTCTAATTAACTAAGGTGTGCAGGCCATGGTCTTCACTCTGCTGACATGTGTTTTTGTCATAAGAACATTAGGTCTCACAGTACAAACTCTTGTTTATCGGCCTGGGAACACACCACATGCAGATATTGGTGCTTTCTCGACCTTCTCAGAGTAAAGGTAAACAATTGTATTACCAGGAGTTCAGGACAGCCTAGTTTTGTTAGAGGTTGTGTTGTAGGACAGCCTACAACAGCAGGTCAGACACTGAACTATTTTGAAGGCCTCTACACAGCACCTCTTGAAGAGGAAGAAGACTCGAGAGAGGTCAAAGGTATAACTGTGCAGGACAGGAATTTGTGTCAGAGCCAGTGGCT
The DNA here is from genome assembly GCF_000299155.1 of Elephantulus edwardii. Lineage (NCBI taxonomy): Eukaryota > Metazoa > Chordata > Mammalia > Macroscelidea > Macroscelididae > Elephantulus > Elephantulus edwardii. Next base: position 2,139,059 of record NW_006400026.1, read on the forward strand.
AAAGTGAATGAATGGCATCCTGCTGTACATAAGCTCATGCCATGCTAAGAGTATTATTATTGATTTTATTTTATTTTTATTATTTTGTGTGTGTGTACTGTCAAATCGGATCTAACTAGTATAGGAGGAGATTGTCCTTCCTTTCCAGCAGAGCATCTGGTGGATACGAACCTCTCACCTCTGGGATTGCAGTGCAGCTTCTTGCCACTAGGCCACCAGAGCTCACCAAGAGTACTGTTATTTTTTTAATAAAATGTTATACTTACAAAGTTCATATACATTGTTTTTCAACTGGATCTTTCACATTTCCCCTTCCCACCCCTTTCTCCACCCATCAAATTGTGTTACCCTATGATTAACCATCAGATAGATTACATATGTGGAAAAAAACCACTGGAGAAGCTCAATACCAGCTGTGAAAACTAGGCCAGGAGCTGATTGTGGAACAGACCACCAACTACTCATATGCAAGTTCAAGCTAAAGCTGAGGAAAATTAAACTGAATCCAAAGGAGCCAAAACATGACTTTAATTTCATACCACCTGAATTTCAGAATCATCTCAGGAACACGTTTGAGGCCTTGACCACTACTGAGCGAAGACCAGATGAGTTGTGGGAGGATGTTAAATGTATCATCCAGGAAGAGTGCAGGCGGTCATTACAAAGACAGAAGAGGAAGAAAAGACCAAAATGGATGTCAGAAGAAACTCTGAAGATTGCACTGGAACGTAGAGAAGCCAAAGCACAA
>NW_006400026.1:2141371-2146645 GCF_000299155.1 Elephantulus edwardii
GGGACAGCGCAGGAGGGGAAGACCCTCTATGAGGTGGATTGATTCAGTGACTGGGGTAATCAGGATGGGTGTGTCAGAGGCAATGAGATTGGCACTGGATAGAGCAGGGTTTAGGGCTGCTGTACATAGGGTCGCTATGAGTTGCAAACGACTCGACGGCACATAACAACAACAACATGATTAACCACACCTCCCTACATTCCCCATCCCCCTCCTCACCCCTCTGTTCTCACTCTTAATCTCTTGGATCCTCATATACATTATACAATCATTGTCTTGTACAGTATATAGGACTTATACAGTATTATAGGACTGAGTTATTTCACCTAGCACAAAGAAGAGTGTAATTCTTAATGCAAATATTTTGACTAGTTAAACTAAACTATCCTTTGTTTTTAAGGAGATTTAAAGGTGTATGTTTTACATCAATTTTAAAGATATCTCAAGGTAGTAGTTTCAGTGGTTCATCTAGATTCCTAGTATCCAGAAATTCTGACATACAAGAGAATTCAAAATTTTATTTTGCATTTCCCCCATTTTTATAAGGATTCATCTTTGATCAAAACATTCAGTAGTAGCACAGAAGCCTGGAACCATCTAGTTCTTCTAGTCTTATGGCAAAGGAGGGGTCTCTGTGGCTTAGTGGGTAAGGAGTTACACTACCAACCCAAAGGTGTTTTTATTCAGGGGAATGGTGGACATCCTCCTTCTATGTAATTTATAGCTTCTGAAAACCTACTGGAGGATCAGCTATGAGCTAGTTATGATTCAAAGACAGTAAGGTTGAGAATTCATGTTATAGGAGGCAGCTGTATTTTAGCAACATATTGCATACCTTTCTCCTATTTTTTCATGTAATTAATTAAATATCTTTAATGTAATTGGTAATTCCAGATCAACTATGCAAGAAAACAGTAGTGATGAAATAGAAATATTTTTATGAGTTTACACTTTTAATCAGAGATGAAGGGGGAAAAAATAGAAAGGGAGCAATAACACTAAGAAGAATCCTCTCTTTTTCACTCTTGACCAAAAAAGCTCTTCCAAATGAGGGACAAATGAAGATCAAGTTTCACATGAGGAGTGTTTGCTAACAAGTTTTTTGAACCTCAAATGCTATTCAATGAACTAAGAGGTAGAACACAATAATTAAAAACTATATTAAGCCAATTAACTAAAACACCCCATAAAACCACAGTCAAAATCCAGGAAGACAAAGAAAACTACTATAAGTATATAGAGACCTAGTATTGGAGAGTAAAATGAGAAGAACTTACTCAGTGTTTCTCAAGCTGAAAGAACTGAAAAATTCAAGCTTTAATTTTTAATACTTAGAGATGCTTTGGGAAAATTCTTGAGTGATTCAGGAAACATCAAAAGAAGATGTAGGGAATACACAGAATTACAACAACAAAAACAAAAAACTAGTTGACAATGAAATCTTTCAGGCTGTAAGATATGAACAACAACACTTGTCAGCAGAGTTTATAGTGGTTCCATGTGTGCTAAGTGTGTCCATGACAGGAGTAAGCATGCTTTATACTGAGGAGCAGAAAATTTTTGTGAAAGTACTGAAGACACAAATACAAAGTCAGATATCTAAATAAAAAATGCCATTTATCTAATTAAAAAAAATATGGCTCTCTTTTGAGAGCCATCTATATGAAATCAGAGCGACAAATGAAATTAGAATTATTAGATAGGAATATCAAGAGAGATTATACCGTGGTAATAAATTTATATTAACATGGGAGGAACAACTTAAGGACAGAAGATGAGAAAAATTTAAGAACTCTGTCAATATCACTGAATGGTATATGTTGAAATGGCTGGATTGCTTTATATTTTGCAGTGTAGAAAATACAGTGGGTGTGTGTATAAGCATTGTGTTTCATGAAGACCAGTTTGGTAGTGTACAAGGTGAATAACTAGGAGAGATTAGAAATTAGAGAAACAACAGTTAGGAGCACGTTCCAGTAATTCAGAATTTAAGGAAAAGGGCTTCAATTTGAAAAGAAGCAGGAAATTGCTGACAGTTGACCCAAGAATGGCAATGTTCTCTTATGCACTTACACTGAGTTAGAACAGAGACTTTACTGACAAGGGATTACTGAAGCACCTATTCTGCTCACAAAGTAAGGTCACATTTATTGTGGATTTCAGAAAGTGATGAATAGAATCTATAGGAGTTGCATCATCCTAACCCTATAAAGCTCACCTCCTCGGTACTCAGTGTTATTCCGCCAGTCATTGAGGTCTATTTCTGCAGTACCAGCAATCACCAGCTCCAGCTCCCGGGCATCAAACACGGAGACAAGCCTGGAATCTACAACCTGAAACACAAATTGGGCTTCAGCACACAAGTCTAAAGATACTGAATTACATTATTCCCACAGACTGGCTTTGAGTCAGTTGGTTAAGCCAGGAAACTGACCTTCAACTTTGATTTCAAAGTGCAATAATGTTGACTTGTGCATTTGTTTTAATTTTTTTTCTTTTAGTTTATTGTGATTTGAACGGTTATTTACAAATCAAACTGGTTTTCCATTAAAAAATATATACATCTTGTAATCTTGTTTGGAGTTCTTATAGTAACAACACTCTTCATTCTTCCTCCCTGTGTTTAAGCTTTATTCTTAGGCAAATAGTGGCTTCCTTCCCCCCTTTTTAATTTAAATTTTATATTGGTTTGCTAACAAAGTTCATATACATTGTATTTTTCATAATATTCTTCATTTACATCGTGTTTCATACAATCATCCCCATTCATTATGTATTATAAAATTAATCACCATTGTTCTATGCCCACCATTATCCGGTCTTTTCAGGTCTCCATGAGATTTTTCCCAGTTTATTTTATTCCCTTCCTCCACCAACCAATTGCGCAACTCTGTGACTTTTTCCCTACCCATCATCACCAGTCTGCTCCCTCTTCTTCCCCACTTGGATCTCCATACATGCTCTTCTACTAGTTATCCTTCTATTTTTACAATAATAGTCTTGTGCAGTATTTGTCCTTATGAGACTGAGTTAGTTCACTCAAAACATTTCATAACATGGGAGAGACTGGAGAGAATTATTCTGAGTGGATAGTGTACCATTGAACTTGTATAACTGATTGTTTTCAGGAGTGAATAAATATCTTTGTGTTGCTAGAATACACTCATTTATGAGCTGGAAATGGAACACGGTCCTAAGCTTTTTTACCACCTCTGATACTCCTTTGAATGAGGTTGTAAGTAAATGTGACTTGACTTTCTGTAGTCACATTTGAGCTGCCAAGCAATATTGCATTATAAAGTCCAAATTAAATCAGATTTAAAAAAAATACTATTACCATGGGGAAAAAATACCTTTGTAAAAACCACACAAGTGTGATGTTTATTTTTCACACCTGGAACACTCTGGTCTTACTTAAAACAGTTTTGTGAGGACATTTTCCACCAAAAAAAGCAAGACCTTGGATTCCCCAGAGATTTCTGACTCTTCATCCATCCACTCCATTCTGCTCAAGCCTGAGTGAAATATCTCAGTTCACAAAAGGACAAATACTGCATAGTGCCACTGTTGTAGAATGGACTTACATCAGGGTTGGGAAGAGACTGAGAAAAATTGGATAAATTATGTATACTGCATTGAAACAGATGAGGGAGAGAACAGTTTAAAAGCAACATATGATTGGGTATTATGGTCATGACAAGAGTCCAGAATGAAGGTTGCATAGTGGAGTGTACCAGGGTGGGGGGGAGTAGATACCATTGTATACCAATGAAGGAATTTTTCTTTTACTTTTCAAGGAGAGGAGCAAATGGGGGGGAGAGGTGGGCAGGGAAAAAAGTGCAACAAGGAATGAATGGAAATCCAAAATCTTTGTAAATGTTCATTAAAATTAAAAAAATTAATAAATTAAAAAAATGCAAAAAAAGAAATACAATTTAATATTATGTCCTTAACTTTTAAGACCTGATTTATTTTTTTTTTAAAAGCCAAGTTTTCTGCTCATTTACTTTCTGTTACAAACTATGTCTTGGTGTCCACAGAGAACACAAAGAGACAGATGTCTAGAGATGAAGCATCCCTGACCTAGCTCAGTGGGCCTTACCTCATAGAAACCTCGCACCAGTGCCTCTGTCTGCTGCACCACACCACGCTCCACCCGCCACTTCACCATCCTCTCAATGTACTCCTTCTTGTTCTTCTCTGTGACCTGGGTGTTGGCTCCTCCAGACTTCAACTCTCTTTCTGTTACCTAGGAAAGCAGGAATAGTAAGATTGCTTGACAACTCAGCTGTTTCCCCACAACACACCTCTCAATTCAGAAGGGAAGGCTGTATGGGGGAAAAAAATCCTATCAGTTCAGCCATCATAGAGTCTACCCAGAAAAGAAGAAATGCAGGAGAATGCAGCAGAAGAAAAAAACAGAAGAAAGGAAAAAGAATAAAGCCTGGTAACTTGCTGCTGAAAAACTAGGCTTGAAAACTTTATAGTCGCCAGTCTACTCTACCACCTCTGTGGCATTATGCCAGTTTGATGGAAACGATTTTATTTAATGACAACTATTTTTAATATATTATAAGATACTGCCCAGTTAGAAAACACTAGTTGCTATCTGCTGTTTAAATGTTAAACTTTGATTTTAGCATAATAGTGGTTTATAAATGAGGAGAAATCACATCACATCATTACATAGGAAATACTGAGACTCATGATCCAGTTGAGCAAACATATATTTTGTGGGGGACACAATATAATCCATGATAGCACTTAAGAATAACTACACCCAGTTTTCTAAATACAGTTTGCTAATTGATTTTGCATTATCTTGAAAATTTCCTTTAAATAACAATGAAAATATGAAGGATGGGTATCAGTCATTATGCACAAAGAATACCATAGTTTCTATATTCACAAAATATATGGCAGTATGTTATATGAGGAGTGTATTCCTGATCATATTAATGCATATAAATTTAGAACTCATTGCAATTGAGCCAAAATCAGCTCAAAGCTGATCCTCTAGTAGGTTTAGGTTGCTGTAAATAAAGTACGTGGGAGGAGATTCCCCATTTATTTCCTTTGGAGTTACTGGTGAATTAGAACTTCCTGAGAGGTGCCACCTTTGGATTATCAACACAATCCCCTGTGGAATATGCCACCAGACGTCTATATCCATAGCTATCCCTGCTTGCTGAAACTGAAGAGGACCTGAAGCACCTGCTGCAGAGGGTCAAGAACTGCAGCCTCCAATATGGATTGAGGCTCAATGTCAAGAAG
>NW_006400026.1:2156775-2158884 GCF_000299155.1 Elephantulus edwardii
CATCATGCTTGGGAGAGTGGAGGGACAGTGCAGGAGAGGAAGGCCCTCTATGAGGTGGATTGATTCAGTGACTGGGATAATTGGGATGGGAGTGTCAAAGACAGTGCGATTGGCACAGGACAGAGTGGAGTTTAGGGCTGTTGTACATAGGGTCGCTATGAATCGCAGGCGACTCGACAGCACATAACAACAACAACAACAGTGCATATTTGATTTAACACTGGGAAAGCTGGTAGAAATCTTCAATTTCCTCTTCTTTGCCTTTAGTTGTTTGTGTCTGTATTTTAAAAAAATATTATATATTTGTTTGCATACAAAATTTGTATATTCTATTTTTCATTCATCTATACTGATGTTGGAGAAGAGCATTAGGTGTACCATGGACTGGGAAGAAAACAAACAGATTCATCCTGGAGAGGGTTAAACTGGCCTGCTCCTTGGAGGCAAGGATTTTGAGGCTTCATCTGACATACTTTGGTCAGGTTGTAAGGAGACACCGGTCCTGGGAGAAGGACATCATGCTTGGGAGTGTAGAGGGCAGGCACAGGAGGGGAAGGCCCTCTAGGAGATGGATTGATTCAGTGACTGGGGTAATCGGGATGGGTGTGTTGGAGACAGTGAAATTCGCACAGGACAGGGCAGAGTTTAGGGCTGTTGTACACAGGGTTGCTATAAGTTGCAAGAGACTCGATGGCACATAACAACAACAACAACAACAACATATATTGGGTTTGGCACATTCTTTCACGCACATTATTCATCACCATTGATGAAACATCCAATATTTTACTGAGAAACTGAGCATGCTAATGATTTGCACCACCTAGGAACTCTACCTTGAAAAATTCCGCAATAAGAAAAAAATCTTCACCACTGGAGCATAAGCAACAGCAAAATATATGGAGGGAAGATTCACATTATCAACAATTTCATCTTGTTTGAATCCTCAATCAAGATTGAATCCCTTGACACTAGCACTTAAGAAATTAAAAATTTAAAAAAAAGATGTATTGGGTAAATGTGCTTTCAAAGACCTCTCCAAAGTGCTTGGAGACAATAATGTTAAAGCCTAAGATGCACCTAATTCAAGCTATAGTCTTTGCGATTACTTGTTAAGCACCTGAAAGTTGAACAATGACCAAGAATGACAGAACAAGAATCAATGCCTTTGAGTTGTAATGTTGGATGTTCTCATCAGTACATGACTACCAAAAGAATAAACAAATATGTCTTGGGGAAAGTATGAGCACGATGCACTTGAAATTCAAGGACTGTGAAACTTCTTCTCACATACTTTGTGCATGCTGTTAGAAAGAGCCAGTCCTTGGCAAAAGACATGCTCCGAAAGGTAAACAGGGAAAAATAGGATGATGCAGTGACTGTAACAGTGAGCTGGAGTATATCAGAGATTGTGAGGATAATGCAGGAGAGAGTAAGTTTCAGATTTGTTATTCATAAGGTAGTTATGAGTTGTAGTGAATGGATTATGCAATAACAACAATAACAAAATCATCTGTAAACTTGACAAGGCCATAATGTTGTATCTCACCATAATGTTATCTAATTCCTAATCTCTATAATAATTTTAGAAGACAGGATTAGAGACACATGAATAATTATGTAGCCATTCCGTGATGTAATTTGAGAGCCCAGTGGCAAGAAGCTGCCTTGCAATCCTGAAGGCATGCAGTTCGAATCTGAACAGCTGCTTTGTAGAAGAAGCATAGGAATTCTGCCGTGGGATTCTGCCCATGAAAATTCGACAGAGGGTCAGCTATGGGTCAGTTTGACTTGATGGTACACAGCAGAATAATAATCAATTGTAAGGGAACTTTGACGGCCTAACGTTAAGAAGCTGCATTGCAATCCCAAAGGCAAACTGTTCAAAACTGCCAACTGCTTCTCAGAAGGAGGCTGGGAAATATCCTCCCTTGGATTAACTGCCTTCGAAAATCCACCAGAGAGTCAGCTGTGGGTCAGTTCCAATACAAAAGTACACAACAACAGACATTTGTAAGGGGATTATGGTGAGACATCACAATCCTGATATGATAAAAGAATAAATTCCCTAGAGTGTGACCTACAATATCTTTTATCTGAATAGAATAA
>NW_006400026.1:2158984-2167088 GCF_000299155.1 Elephantulus edwardii
GGGACATCATGCTTGGGAGGGTGGATGGACAGCACAGGAGGGGAAGGCCCTCTATGAGGTGGATTGATTCAGTGACTGGGATAATCAGGATGGGAATGTCAGAGACAGTGTGATTGGCACAGGACAGAGCAGAGTTTAGGGCTGTTGTACAAAGTGTCACTGTGAGTCGCAAGCGACTCGACGGCACATTAACAACAACAAGTAAGAGAATATTCTCCAGAAGTATGTTCCTATAAAATAATCTGATTCATTGAGATGCTTAGCTGCTATTTGGAATGTTGATGGTATTAACCTATAAGCTGCTATTTGTAAGAATAATGTGGCAACTTGCTTCTGCAAAGATTGTTAATGTTTGTTGTTATTGTATGCCATCAAGTCAACTGCAACTCATAGTGACCCTATGTACATTAGCTCTGAAATCTGCGCTATCCTGAACCAGAGTCATGTCCAATAGACCTAATCCCATTTCTCCAGTCATTGAGTCAATCCATCTCATCCTAGGTCTGCTTCTCCTGCGCTGTTCCCTCATCCCTTTCAAGCATGATGATGTCCCTCTCCAAGGATTGGTCCCACCTGGCCACATGCCCAAAGTATGTGGGATAGAGCCTCAAAATCCTTGCCTACAGGGAGCAGCCTGATTTCATTCTGTCCAGGACAGACCTGTTTGTTCTCCTGGCACTCCACAGTATGTACAACACTCTTCTTCAGCACCACAACTCAAAGGCATTGATCCTTCTATCATTTTTAGTTATTGTCCAGCTCTCAGATGCATAGCAAGTAATTGCAAAGATCATGTTCTGCATTAGGCACACCTTAGTGTCCAGACTTACATTGTTGCTCTAGAGAGGTCCTTGACAGCAGACTTTCCCAGTGCATTTTGTCTTTTGATTTCCTGACTGCTGGTTACAAGAGTGTTGAATCAAGCAAGCTGAAATTATCAGCACAACAATCTCAGTCCCTTCTCCATCCATCATGAAGCTGATATTTGGCCCAGTGGTAAGAATCTTTGTTAACTTGATGTTGAACTTTAATGCATATTGAAAACTACATTCCTTCACCTTCTGCAGGAAATGCCTCATGTCCTCTTCAGTTTCAGAAAGCAGTATTATGTCATCTGCATAACACAGGCATTGAGGAGTCTTCCTCCAATCCCCCCATTCCTCCAATTCCTCTTCATGAAGTCCAGGCTTCCTGAATTATTTATTCTACATACAGATTGAAAGGTATGGAGACAGGATGCATCCTTGGTGTACACCTTTCCTAATCCTGGCCATGCAGTGTTTTCCTGCTCTATTATGAAGACTGCTTCCTGGTCCAAGTACAGGTTTTGCATGAGCACAATTAAGTGTTTTGGGATACCTATTCTTCTCAAGGTTAACCACAATTTGTTATGATCCACAATCAAATGCCTTTGAATAGTCAATGAAACAGAGATAGACATTCCTCTGATACGCTCTGCTTTCACCCAAGATCCATCTAGCATTGGCTATGATTAAAGACATCGAAATCTGTTGGGGTAGTGCTATGAGATTGACTAGATGACACACAGTAGAACAATTAGAAGGCACAATACAAGGCTTGGTGGAGCTCAGGATGCAGTAGGTATCTGCCACCAGTAGATTCAGCATTCTGGCCACATTCACGAAAAATTAAACACTAAACCCTTTTCTGTCAAGTCTGTGATAATTGCTGGTAGCCCCACATATTGTAGAGAAAAATGTCTCCATTGAGTTTTCTTGTCTGTAATCATTATGGAAGCAAATCACCCAGTCTTTCTTCAACAACACTTCGGAATGACTTTGAAACACCACAATCAGATTAACAGTAAAGTTGAAATGTGTGTCACTCAAGGACCACATTTATGCATGATAACTTATTCTAGCATACTCAACACAACAATTCCATTACATGACATGGGGTTTTGAGGTCTCCACATATAAGCTGTTTTCAAAACTTCAACTATTAGCTTTGCTCAAACTGTTTGTATTTTATGATAAAAATGTAGCCCATTTGATCATAGGATTAAAAATTATATAAACATTTATGGAATACAAATTATGAGCTTGAATTTACTAAATAGATTAATATGTGCACATATTAATTGAAAGAATCTATGTTTGAATACTGGTAATGAAAAGAATTATTTTATAGTTGCAAGATTTTATGCAAGAATATATGCAAATTGCCTTGCATATATATTGCACTGTTTACAAAATGCTTTGTGATCTTGATCTTGACTTTATTTGCAAAAACCTACATAAAATAAATCCAAGTCATAGTAAAAAAAAGAAAGAACATGGACTGCATATAAATGTAAAGCAAATCTTCGCTAAAGAACTGTATTTTTAATGAATAAAAATTTTTCCTTTTTAATTTTAAAAGGAAATCCCATTTTCAAGTTCCACATCTTACAAACCTGCCCAAAAACTTCTTCATTAACTGTAAAAGTGAGGTCTAGGATGTCTGTAATATTGTTGTCTTTCATCCACTGCAAGCTTTGATGGAACTCTTCATCCAAATATTCCAGGTCACTCAAATCACAGGGTCTAAGTGAGTACAAAAGAGAATTATTGAACAAATGATTTATTCTTTCTAGCTGAGGATGTTAATATCATTATAATAAATGCTCTTACAGAGCACTTTCTTTTTTTATTGATTTTAATGAAAATTTACGGAGACTTTGGATTTCCATTCATTGTTGCATTTTTCTCTCTACCCACCCCTCCCCCTCAATTCGCTTTTCTCTTTGAAAATTAAATGAAAAAATTCTTTTTTTTTTTTTTTATTCAATCCCTCCCCTCAAGTCCACGCCACTATGCTACCTTCATTCTGGACTCCTGTCATAACAATAATATCTAATCATATATATCTTTTAAACAGTTATCTCCCTCATTTGTTTTAATGTATTATACATTATTTATCCCCTCTTTCTCAGTTGCCTCCCAACTCCTATGTCAACCCTCTTTTACAACAGTGGCATTATGCCATATTTGTCTTTTTGTGACTGAGATATTTCACTCAGCTTAATGTCCTCCAGGATCACCCATTTTGTGTAATATTTCATGAGTTCCTTGTTTTTCAAATGCCGCATAGTAATCTATTGTGTGAATATAGCAGAGCTTCTCTATCCATTCGTTTGTTGATGGCACTTGAGTTGTTTCCAACTCTTTGCTATTGTGAACAAAGCCGAAATAAACATAGGTGTGCATGTTTCCGTTTAGGTGGCAGTTACAGTTTCTTTAGGTTATATTCCCAATAGTGGAGTTGCTGGGTCAAATAATATTTCTATTTGCAAATTTTTGAGAAAGCATCATACAGCTTTCCATAGTGGTTGCACCATTTTATACTCCCACCAACAGTGAATAAGAATTCCAGTTTCAGAGAACTTTCTTAAATTTAGTTATGTCCACCCTAGCTAAAACAGCACACATTTCATCTAACAATCTTTACTTTTGAGTAATATTGATGGACTTTTTGTTTTAGATTAAAATTTTTCTTTTGGAAAGGAACTATTAAAGGTTTTGTGATAGTAAATGTGAAATAGTTGAACTCTTTCCATAGTAATTGGAGAAAAGAATAATCTTAAAAGAGTTATTTATTACAAATGTATCAGTTCTATCTAATAGTTTAATGTAATCTTTGAATTACTATAATAGAAATAGATTTCTACACATGATGTAACATAATGATTATAGTTTCACCCTATTCTTACATAAACTTGGACAATACGTAGGAATGCAGACTGGCAAACTATATAAATCTAGTACCTACAGGCAGGATTAAAGAGGAACTGGGGTCTATACACACTTACAGTCTCAAAAGTGCCTTATAGAAGGGCCGCGTGAAGAAAGCATCAAGAAGGTACTGATGGATCAGCGCCAGGCCTAGGATTCGGCCACTAAATCTGAACCTGGAGCACAGACAAACCAGGGAAATGTGACAGCAGGCACGAATTAATGCTATTAACTATTTTTTCCCTTTTCTTTCTCCTTTTTTTAATTGATATCTTAATGAAAGTTTACAGAAAACTTGGATTTCCATTCACTCATTGTTGCACATTTTCCTCCCTACCCCCTCCCAGGTTTGCTTTTCTCTTTAAAAAGATGATTTTATTGATATATCATTTCCTTCCCCTCCCTTCTCCCACCTTCTGTCCACTTTGCTGTGCAGCTCTTACTCTGAACTGTTGTCATGCAAATAATATCTAATCATATATTTCTTTTAGACAATTCTTTTTCTCATCTATTTAAATACAATGCTCATTATCCCCTCTTTTCTTAGTTTCTCCCCAACCCCCATGTCAGCCCTGTTTTATAACAGTGGCCTTATACAGTATTTGTCCTTTTGTGACTAAGATATTTCATTCAGCATAATGTCCTCTAGGGTCACCCATTTTGTATAATATTTTATGAGTTCTTAGTTTTTCAGTGCTGCATTGTATTCCATTATGTAAATATACCACAGCTTCTCTATCCATTAATTTGTTGATGGGCACTTAAACTGCTCCCATCTCTTTGCTATAATAAACAACACAACAATAAACATGAATGTAATCATCTCACCCCAGTAACAATAGCAAAATTCAGCAGAATAGCAAACAACAAATTCTGGTGAGGTTGTGGAGAAATTGGAACCCTTATTCACTGTTAGTGAGAGAGTAAAATGGTGCAACTACTCTGAAAGGCAGTATGACACTTTCTCAAAAAGTCAGAAATAGAAATGCTATTTGACCCAGCAATTAAACTACTGGGACTATATCTTAAAGAAATCAAAACTTCCACCCAGATATATGAACATCCATGTTTATTGCTATTAAATATTTTTACTTCATTTATTTATTTATGTATTTATGTATTTATTATTTATTTATTTATTTACTTTTAGAATGTACTTCTTTACAGTGCTGATTAGGTAATTCACCAATTGGTAATTGTGAGAGGGCATCTGTTTCTCCATTTTCTTGTTCTTTACAATAAGCAAATGTCTATGCACATGGCATATACCACTTTGACCCTTTATAACTGACATAGACAGTATTTTGCCAGAATCTTCTCCTTAGACCGGGAATTATGAAAAATTCAGTTGCCATCCTGTCAATGAGTCAACTGTAACTCAATGTACCCTATGGATATCAGAATAGAACTGTGTTCCTCGGATTTTCATTGACTGGTTTTCAGAAGTAGATCACCAGGTCTTTCTTATCAAGCATTTCTGAATGGACTCAAACACCCAACCTTTCGGCTAGCAGCCAAAATATGATCTCTTTGTGCTTCCCAGGATCTCCAGGAAAGCTCTAGTGAGAGAGACTTCAGCACCCCTGGGTAAAAAGCCCACAGTTAATTTGAAGGGCACACAAAGCTTTCAGAACTGTGCAGCTGTGCTCATTCAAGCAATTTTTCCAAAGTTCTGATGTGTGTGCCACTTGAGTTAGGATTTGAGCATGAATCATAAGTAGTAGCAGGGCTCACAGGTCTCTGCTTGGGGCAACTGATTATGTAGGCTTGGCTATCTATGAATCTAAAGAATTTAATATAAATCTTGTTGGAATCTATCAGTTGCTCTGCAAGAGAAGGATGGACAATCTCATCCTGTGCAATTTATTGCCTCTGAAAATCCACTGGAGAGTCAGCTATGAGTTGGTTCTTACTCAACAACACATAATAATAAAAACAATAAGAACTATAAAGAGTGGGGGCAACATAGAGATTTCTGAATTTGACTGCTATTAGTTTCCCAAAGGGAAATAGCTCTCATCAGCAAGCTACATGTTATAAAACCATTTCCCATAAGATCAGACATGGCTGCCATGCTCCTGCACCTACTTGTTGTTGTTGTTGCTTGCCATTGAGTCAAGCACAATTCATAGTGACCCTATGAAGAAAAGACCTGAGGCTTTTTTGCAACTATAATTGTTTCTCGAAGTTCATAGAGTTTCCAGAGGCATATAATTTAGGAGGTGGATACCACTCCAGTTTCCACACCTGTATTAAACTGGGAGCTCCACCAAACACTGTCCACCATGGGAAGCCATTATACTAGGTCCAAAATCCATTGCAAAGGGCCTATCAGAACTATAATCATTATTGTAGGGTTTTAAGGGGAGTTATCAGGTTACAAATTAGGCTGGCAGCAGGATAAAATTCTTCAGTCAGGACAGCTACCTAATCATGTTGACAAGCTCTTCAGTGCTGTGCTTTAGGCAAGTCTTTACAGACCTTACAAAGATTTCTCAGTCCTATCAATTATCGTATCCTCCTCCTACACCCTGGTCCTCCTATGAACTTGAGTGAAGTCTTTGCCTCTGGCTCTACAAGGGGCAGCCCCAACTCAGATCTATCTCTCATGGGTTTCTGGTTCTCTCCTGTGACTGTCTGCACTCATGTGTAGGTCCAGGTATAACTGACATGGGAATCTCTTATCTCAAAGGATTTGTATTTCCTCTGCTTCTTCCTTCTTGTTGTTAGTGATATTCCCTCTTTTCTGTTAAATCTGATCTGTTTAAACCTGGTGGGAAGGCAAAACTGACAAGTTCCATTACAAATATTATATCATGTTAGCCAGATGATAAATGAAAGTCAAAAGCAATAGCTAGGAAGGTCCATTTTGAATAATAAACCAAATATACCACAATTGTCCTCTGGCTTTTTTAGCAATTGTCCTTCATATTTTAAGGATTATTTTTTCTGTTACAATCATCTTACTTACGACTACATTCATGAATGCATGTAAGCCAAATACTCATGCCTTTATCTTCCCTACTTAGATAGTCAATTTACAATTTGCCCTTTCCAATAAAACTGGTACTCTTAGAAAACAAACACGCTCCTTAGCCTGAAGAACCTTCTATTCCAGATGGAAATTTAAGCATATGCTTCTATAAGTAAAGCTCAGTCCAGAGCAAGCCATCTGATTGCAGCAATCTACACCAGCTCACACAGAACATCTTCTCTTCATCCGGTTGTGTTCTGGTCAACTTATTTCTAGCCATCTGTGGCTAGATCCAATGAGCACCAACCAGATGCATTCATGGTCCCTCCCATGGGCTAAGTCAGTAAATTACGAGTATTCATAATTCCCTTCTCAGGCCAACAATACATATATGGATATGGGGTCACATTCAAACATGTTTCTTCTTTGCTGCATACCTATCACTTGCATTCATCAAGTGGATGTAGGTGGCCATCATGAATCAGCATAATGACAATTCCTTTTAACTTTCAGTCCTGGATGGAGGCTCTTAGTGAGAGCTAGCTTTTCAGAGTCACAGTGAATCAAAAGTCAAACTTATTGCTCCTATTTTAAAAAGTCAAAATTTCTCTCTCTCTCCCCTCCTTTGCTTGTTTTCTTTCAAAGGGAGCACTGGTGGACTAGTGATAAGGAGTTCCACTGTCAACACAAAGGCAGGTGGTTCGAACCCACTTGCTGTTCCATGGGAGAAGGATGAACAATCTCCTCCCACGTGATTTACAGCATTTGAAAACCTACTGGAGAGTCAGCTATGAGTCAGTTCTGACTTGGTGGCACAAAAGCAGCACACAATCATTTGTGTTTTTAATAAAAGGTATTTGCAACAAATAAATCACTGATTGTACAAAATTCTATAGTTCTATCTGCAGCTTCATTTCTCTTTCCAAGTTTGTAATTTCCTGCTACAGGTTCTTCTTTTTTGTTCTATACTTTTGCATTCAGTTGCCAACTACTAATAAGGAATCTTTAGTGCAAGGAAGAGAAGATAGAAGATTTTTACCAACTTTTACAATTAGAGATTGATCGAACATGCAACCAAGATGCATTGATAATAATGGGTGACTGGAATGCAAAAGTCGGGAACAAAGAGGAAGATTCAGCAGTTGGAAAACATGGGCTCGGTGACAGAAATGGAGCGGGAGAGAGAATGACTGAATTTTGCACAATCAGTGACTTATTCATAGCAAATACATTTTTAAGAGGCATAAACGCAGGTTATATACCAGGATTTCACCTGATGGCATGCATAGGAATCAGATCGATTACATATGTGGAAAGAACCGCTGGAGAAGCTCAATATCAGCTGTGAAAACTAGGCCAGGAGCTGATTGTGGAACAGACCACCAACTACTCTTAT
>NW_006400026.1:2171218-2176253 GCF_000299155.1 Elephantulus edwardii
ATAATATCATAGATTTATTCTTTTGTGACTTCACTTAGCATAATGTCCTCAATGCTTCCTCATGTTGTGTAATGTTTTATTATTTCAATGTTTTTCAATGCTGTGTAGTATTCCATTGTGTGGATGTACCAGAGTTTCTCTATAAATTCGTTTATTGATGGGAACTTGGGTTCCTTACATCACTTTGCTATTGTAAATAATGCTGCAATAAACATGTATGTGCATATATCTGTTGGAGTTGTGGCCCTAGTGTATTTAGAGTATATTCCCAGTATTGGATTTTCTGGGTCATAATGGTATTTCTATTCCTAACTTTCTGGGAAAGCACCAGAGCACCATCCATAGTGATGGTACCATTTTACATTACCACTAGCAGTGAATAAGAGAAAAAGACAATCTCTTTAATGAATGATGTTGGCATAATTGGAAAAACAGCTGCAGAAAGCTTAAGCAAGACCCACACCTCACACCTTACACAAAAACCAACTCAAAGTGGATCAGGGACCTAGAAGTAAAACCAAAGACTATAAAATTCATCAGAGAAGAGCTAGGAACTACTCTAGAAATCCTAATTCACAGCATGAACAGTCTTCTAAGCACAAAAATAACCCTACACTCTGGAGAGAATAAAATAGATAAATGGGACCTTCTAAGAATCAAATCCCTATGTGTACCTCAAATACCATCTCCAACAGGTTAAAGAAAATCCAAAATGAGGAAAATATTTGGTAGTGATGTATCTGATAAGGGACCTATATCTAAAATATATAGAATACTCCAGCACCTCAACAACAAGAAGAACAAAAAAGGTAAACAATTCAGTCACAAAATGGCCACAGGATATGAATAATCACTTCACCAAAGAAGACATTCAGATGGCAAACACGTGAAGAAATGTTCAAGCTCTCTAACTATCAGAGGGATGCAAATCAAAATAACTATGAGATATCATTTCACCCCAGCAACAATAGCAAAGTTCATCGGGGCAGTCAACAACAAATGCTGGTGAGATTGTGGGGCGATTGTAATACTTATATTCATTTATTTTTTATTCTGGGTAAAGACTGATATTTTTCCTCAAGCTTTGATAATCACTCTCAGCACCTTCTCCTGGTCTTCTGTCCTCTTCTCTGAACACAGAGGCCTTTGTAAAATGCTGTTGATTGTTGACTCAGAAAAACAGGAAATTTCAAACATAACAAAATGAAAAGGTTTTACCATTCAAGGTGATTCTCCACAAACGCAGACATGGGGCTAATCTGCACTGTGTACGTATCATTTGCAGAGTACTCAAAAAGTCCATAGTATGGGTTGAAAAGTTCTTGAGACAGCAGGAAAAAGAATTCTCTTGATGGACCACTGTAGTCTAGGCTGCAAAGGAAGCAGAAGTTCAAGAAGCTCACTGTGTGCCCAAAGAATGTCCATGAATGTGCACATCTGTCAGAAACACATTAAATCAGCTTGTCCATCAGAAACAAGAAAATAGTGTGTAAAGGCATAAAATGAATTCCTATGACATTAAATGTATATTTGTAAGAACTGGAAAAACTTCAGAGGTCAGTCTGATATACCTCCTAGGAGAGCTTGACTTCACATTCGAGATATTTTCTATGAAATTATATGACTATTTTGCTACATAGTTGTACATAAGCATTTTGAAAAGGAGATTCCTTGATTAGATACTATTAAGGGTACAATTACTGAAAAAATAAAAACCTAGTGACTTTAGGCTTGCTTTTTTTGCTTCCTCTTTGGCCATGTGGTCTCAGACTCACTTAGTTTCTATAAAAATTTCACCTTTAATGTTTGAAAACCATCTGACAGATGGCTATATGGGGGTGACTAGAATAATTTTGGGCAAAAAGCTTAGAGTAACTCCCCTGCATCCTTTTATCTCAGGTATGAACCTGCCCAGATGTCTGCATGAACACTGGCACCTCACCCTTCTTCTCCAACAAAGGTGACATAGAGCTTGTTTCGCTGGAGCTCTTTCCGGGAATAAGCCATCACCTGATTGAAGGTCCCCTCAAGCAAATGATCTCGACGAATAATGAGCCTGTAAGGAAAAAGCAAAGTCATAGGGTTGCTATGTGTCACACTCGACTTGACAGCACCTGACAATAACAATTAGAGAAGAAGCAATATGTGTAGTGAGCAGTGGCCCTAAGGCTCTGATATTTGGCTGTATTCTCTAAGCAATGAGTGCTCAATAAGAGGTGTTGTTGTTATGCACTGCTTTTTTCAGAAACTGACTCATAGCCGATTCTTGTGAGGGTTTTTAGAGGCAATAAATGGTATTGGAGGAGACTGCTGGTGTATTTGAACCACCAGCCTTTAAGTCAGCAGTGCAACTCCTTACCAGTAAGCCGCCAGAGCTCCCTCAGTAAGAGAAATCAATAAATCAATTTTGCAAGAGACTTATTTTTAGTATCTTTTTAAATATAGACAACAAGAAAATTTGTACATGTAAAATTGGACAGATTCCATCATATTGGGCTACAATTTAAATTCTTTTGATCACTCATAAGGATGTCTTTTAAACTGGATTTCTAAATTCAGATTTTACACTTACACATTAAGAACCACTAAATTTAGAAGAAAAACAATAAACAATTTCTTAATTGTCCAAAGCTACAGAGTTCACTGACTTGACTAATGAGACAGAATTTGCCCCATGAATAAATGAGAGAACATATAAGACTTAATAATCGTGTTTATGCTTCCTTGTTTTCTAAAATATTTACCATTCATTTAATATATGCTTTTATCTGAAACTTTTCTCTCTGTTCCATTCCCTTTATGCTGTCCTTCCAATTCTTTAACTTCCTTTCTTTTTTTCTTTCCAATTTCCTAACTTTATTCTCCCTTTCTATAAGTATAGCTTCTATCACAGTGGGGTATTAAAAAACCAAAACAAAAAACTACAAAGGTACAGTGAAAAAACAATACAGAAAACTCTAAAACTTAAATTTTTAGCCAAGCACTGGAACACTCACTTAATTTTTCCTGGACCCTGACCAAATCCTTTGGCTTCCAATTTCCTGTAAAAATTTCTGAGCTTGGCTTCAAAATCTCTCCGGTACGGTGAAGGGGCTCTTGCACTAGCTCTCTGTAAGCCTGCCGAGAAAAATAACATAGTCACTTTTTTATTAACATGAAGAAATGCCTTATCTTTATATTTTTCTTCTCTAAGAAGTGTCTCTAACTCTCATTACCCTCTCACTAATGTTTATAATAAATAGAAATAAAATGAATTTATATTATCTTACACCAAAAAATGAAAATATTGTAATAATTATTATAATAATAATGTCCCACTCTATTCCAGTTTACAATCTAGACATGACAAGAACTAATAGGCTCACAGTTAATCCATAATGACACGAAAGAACTATATAATCACAAACAGAGATGACTCAACCCTCTGGCAAAATATGAGAAGGTTTTTCAAGGAAGACTTAAAAAAAATTGTATGTGTAAATTAGATAGAAGGCTTTTGTTTCATGAACAAGAGTAATCCAAATAGAGGATCAACATGTGCAAATTCCCTGTGGTAGACTGAGACACAGTATTCTAATTCATCTACAGTACAGGGTGTGGGGGGTGGTGAATGACATAAAACAAGATTTGAGAGATGAGCATGAGCCACAAAAAGTAGTTAAGAATTTTTGTTTGGTCTTGAGAGCAAAGGAAGTTGTTATTAAGGGCTGATAAGATGTGACTTAAGTTATGACATCAGTTTTTCAGAAGGAGAAAGGGGAAAATTATCAGGGTCAGGGGGAAGTTAGGAAGCTCAAATTGAAACTAGGATGAGACCAGGGCTATGATCTATCTAGGACTATATATGAAGTGAATGTGACTATGTATGAAGTGAATGTATTAGAAATGTCTGCCATTTAGAAGGCAATGTATTAATTATAGGTGGAGAGAGGTAGTTTTTATTTTTGTAACTAAATGGATTTTGGTAACAGTCATGAGATGTGAAACACTGAAAAAACAAATTTGTGGAGAAAGATTATGAGTTTGTCCTTTTATGGCAGTGCCTTTGAGTGCTTGTTTGGAGAAAGATATTTGTGAAGGGTAATGAGTAGAGATTTGATAGGTTAGCAACAGGCATTTGAAAAAGTTTCTGCTTAATGGATTTAACTTTTTAAGAAAGAAAAAAAAAGAAGAGAGACCATTTGCCAGGGCAGAGAAGGAGAAATAAGGAGATGGAAATTTGATTAGAGAAGAAAGTACATTTACCAGAGAAATATAATACAATTTCTACTGAATGTTTTCTTTACTGAGAAGAAAAAACACTAATTTATAGTGAATAATCTGGGTGCAATGGTGGTTCACTGAGCTCTTGGCTTCCATATGGGCATTAAGGTTTTATTCCTTTACCCTTCATGTAAAGTCTCCATTCAACTGTTATTGTAAGTTTTTATGATTACAATGTAAAAAGGATTCCAATGGAATTTCTCAGACTAGGAAGGAAGACCTGGAGATATACTTCCAAAACTTAACCAACAAAAGCCTAGAGGATGACTTACAATGGTGAGATCTGCAACTGATTACGGAGATGATTCAGAAGTTAACAATGTTTTGTTGACTATATATGGGGTTACTGATTTAGTTATCAAGCACTGCTATGAAAGAAATGTCAAAGGTAGATGGCTTTATCAAATAGAGTATGCTTCTCAATTTACAAGGCTAGAAACCTGATTTCAGAGTGTCAAATCTGGGAGAAGATTTTCCTTCTGTGTCAGCTCTGGAAAAAAAATTCTTTGCTTCCTTTCAACATTTGTAAGCCTAGTGTTTATTACAGATCTTGTCTTGTGTATTGACATCAATATTCTTCTGAGTTTAGAAGGTTCTCAGTGCAGAGACCCTAGGTACAAAAGAAGCACTTTTATTTTGGCTTTTCTTTATTGTTGTTGTTGTTATGTGCCGTCGAATTGCCTGCGACTCATAGCGACCCTATGTACAACAGCCCTAAACTCCGCTCTGTCCTGTGCCAATCGCACTGTCTCTGACACTCCCATCCCAATTA
>NW_006400026.1:2177378-2178560 GCF_000299155.1 Elephantulus edwardii
GTTGATGTGCTGTTCCAGTCGTTTTTGGATAATCTTCAGTAAAATCTTGCTTGCATGTGAAATCAGTGAGATTGATCCTTACTTCTTTGCCACTTATCTCTCCTTTTATCTTTTTTATTATAAAAGATGATGCAGACCTTACCACAAGAAATTTTTTATTACATCAGACAGGACTGTAGCATGAGTAAGAGTTTTCACTCCATCCTAAATACCTTACATCAACTCAGCGCTGTGACTTGAGAAAGGGTGTTGTGGCTGTTCTAATATTCATACAACTAATTGATACCTTTAAGCTGTGGTTTTGGAGAAGAGCACTGAACACCCAATGGATGGCCACAAGACCAAACGTATATGTCTTATAGAGGGTGCAACCAGAGTGCTCTTTGGAGGCAAGAACAATGAGGCTTCACTACACATACTTTGGGCAAGTTGTTAGGAGGGGCTATTTCTTGGATAGGGACATGACGCTAAAAAGAGTGGAGGTTTGGCAAAGGAGAAGACCCTCAAGTAGATGGATTGACAAGGTGACTGCTGCAATGGGCTCTCGTGTGTCAGAAAGTGCGAGGATGGCACAGGATAGAACTTTTGTTCATAGAGTCTTATGAGTCTTACTTGAATCGATGGCACATAACAACAACAACAATGGACTAGTCACTTTTTTTCATATTGTGGTAGATGATTACATAAATGTCAAATCACATCATTACATAAATCATTGAGAATCATGGCCCATTTAATGTGATACACATTTTTTTGTGGGATACAATTAAATCTAAAACATTCCACCTTTTGGTACCCAAATTCAGGCCCTTGTCATATATTAAATACACTCACCCTTCATATTCCAAAAGTTTTAAATCTATTCCAAGTTCAAAATCTCCTAGGTCCCATTCATCTACTTTATTTTCTCCTGGCTATAGGTTTTTCATTATGCTTGGAAGTCTGTGCATGATGTGGATTAGGACTTCTATAGCAGTTAGTTCTTAGCTTTTCTCTGATGAATTTTATAGTCTTTTCTTTTTCTCTTAGGTCTCTGATCTACCTTAAGTTGGTTTTTGTGTAAGGTGAAAGGTGTGAGGTTTTCTGCAATTGTTTTCCAATCTTGCCACCACTATTTATTAAAGAGGCTATCATTTCTTCATTTAACTGATTTTATTTTCTTGACAAAAATATTTTTTTTGT
>NW_006400026.1:2186334-2192187 GCF_000299155.1 Elephantulus edwardii
GGGCGGAGGGTAGAGAGAATGGTGCAGCAATGAAGGAATGAAAACCCAAAATCCCTGTAAATGTTCATTAAAACGAATAAAATTTAATAAAAAAAAAAGACAAAATTTCACTATCCTTGCTTCTAAGGAGAATTTTGGTTGCACTTCCTCCAAGACAGACTTGTTTGTTCTTTTTGCAATTCATGGAGTATTCAGTATTCTTCTTAATTCAACTCAAAGACATCAATACTTCTGTCATCCCTATTCATTGTCCAACTTTCAGATGCATAATATGCAACTGAAAAACGATGGCTTAGATTATACCACCTTAGTTTTTTAACTGATATCATTGCTCTTTACCACTTTTTAGAGGTATCTGAGTGCAGATTTTCCCAATGCAAGATGTCTTTTGATTTCTTGACTGATGGCTTCATGGCTGTTGATTGAGGATTCAGCTAAAATGAAGTTGTTGGCAAGTTCCATTCTTTCATCTCTTATGATGTTATCTATTGATCTCGTGGTGAGGATTTTAAGTTTTTTATGTTGCGATGCTATCATTCAGCATTGTAGTTTTTGATCTTCTGTAACAAGTGTTTCAAAACCTCTTCACTTTCAGCAGGCAAGGTTGTGTTATTGGTATGCAGCAGGTTGTTAGTGAATCTTCCTCCAATCCAGATGCTACATTCTTCTTCATATAGAAAAACTTCTTGACTGATTAGCTTAGCACACAAATTTAATAGGTATGGAGAAAGATGCAACCTTAACCCACACCTTTCTTTATTTTGTACTATGCAGTTAGACAACAATTTCTTAGGCTGTTACGTAGGTTCCACATGAGCACAATTAAGTGTTCTGTTATTGTTTTTATGTGCTGTTAACTTGCCTAAGACTCATAGCGACCCTAAACCCTACTCAGTCCTGTGCCAATATCATTGTCTCTGACACACCCACCCCATTACCCTAGTCAATAAATCAATCTACCTCCTAGAGGCTCTTCCTCTCCTGCGCTGTTCCTCTACCCTTCCAAGCATGACATCCTTCTCCAATGACTGGTCCCTCCTTGCAACATGTCCAAAGTACGTCAGTCAAAGCCTCAGAATCCTTGCCTCCAAGGAGCAGCCTGGTTTAACCCTCTCCAGGTTGAACTTGTTTTCTTAGCAATCCATGGTATATTCAATACTCTTCTCCAGCACCACAGCTCAAAGGCATCGATTCTCCTTCTATCCTCCCTAATCATTGTCCAGCTCTCTGACACATAGCAAGTGATTGCAAAGACGCACCTTAGTCTCAAGAGTGGCACCATTGCTCTTCAGTACTTTGGAGAGTTCCCTAACAGCAGACTTTCCCATCGCAATGTGTCTTTTAATTTCCTGTCTGCTGGTGCCAAGAGTGTTGACTGTGGAGTCAACAAACTAAAACTGTAAACAATCTCAACCACTTCACCATCCATTATGATGCTGCCAGTTGACCCAGTGCTGAGAATCTTTGTCTTCTTGATATTGGGCGTCAATCCATATTGAAGGTCACAGTCCTTGACCCTCTGCAGCAAGATCTTCAAGCCCTCCTCAGTTTCAGCAAGCGGGGTTATGTCGTCTGAATAATGCAGATTGCTGATGAATCTTCCTCCAATCCTGATGCCACACATCTTCTCATACAGCCTAGCCTCCCAGATAATCTGTTCTACATACAGGGTGAAAGGGTTTAGAAATAGGACACATCCCTCTCATATACCCTTCCCAATTTTGAACCATGCAGTTTTTCCTTCCTCTGTTCTGACGACTGCCTCCTGGTCAAAGTACAGGTTTTGCATTAGCATGATCAAGTGTTCTGGGATTCGTATTCTTCTCAGAGTCAGTCAGTTTGTTATGATCCACACAGTGAAATGCCTTTATATAATCAATGAAACACAGACCTTCCTCTGGTACTCCTTGCTTTCAGCTAAGATCCATCTAACATTAGCTATGATATTCCTAGTACCACGACCCCTTCTAAATCCAGCCTGGACTTCTGACAGTTCTCTGTCAATGTGCTATTCCATTTATTTTTGGATAATCTTCAGCAGAATCTTGCTTGCATGTGATATCAATAATGTTCGATAATTTTCACACTCTGTTGGGTTACCTTTTGGAATAGGAACAAATTAAATTCTTCAATAATTCAGACTAGGCAGAAGACAATTCAGACCCTCTGCACTGAAGACACCAGAAAACAAGGATAACAGATAGGGACAAAAATTCTTCAATTCACAGTTTAAAAAGAAAAGGCAAAGAAATACTCTGACACTGACTGAAGGAAGAGATTGAATCAAAACAGAGAATAAAAAAAGCAATAGAACACAGAACCATAAACACAACCATCCTCCATGTGGCATGGGCACCAGGGAACCCAAGGCAGAAGCAGTAGCAATATCCATAGCAGCCTAATTATTATTGAGCTCTATATTTGACGTATCTGTTAGAGCAGTACCCCACCACTGGTGCTTGTCATAATTGTCATAATTACTTTTTTAGTTGAAGGGGGTTTTTTAGTCTTTGTCATAAAAGTTTAATTAATGGTACAATAAACTAAATAGTCAATGACACATGTGTGGTACATGTCCTTAACAAAGTTTCATAGTGAATGAGACAGGTCCTTTTTTTCTAGGTGGAGGCAAAGTAGGAACAAATATTGAAAGTTGAGTTTCATGTACAAAAGGCTCACTGAGTTGAACAGGTAGTACATGTGAGAAGGATGGAGATTCAGGGCTTCCCATTGTGGAACTCATAAAGGGCATTCCTCTGAAAGGAGGGTGCTCATTTTCTCTTGTATTAAGAACAAATCTCCTCCATTTCAATCCCATCCATCACTTCCAGGGAAGAACTGAGAGTGCTGTTGTTCGCCAAGGTCTTCGGTTGAATTGTGGAAGGAGTGTTTGCTGTCAAAAATGTACATTCAATTGAGGGGTTGGTCTACATGGAGAGAATGGAAGTATGGTCACCCCCTCCCAGTGCAGAATTAATGAGAGGACATTGCAAAGCAGCAGCGGTCCCATTTGCAGGCATATCTATATTAACCTCCTCCATCACTTGAGAGAAAGAACTGCTTGTGGTGCTGTTCATCATGGGATCTGCACCAAGTCCTAGATCAATTTGTGAGGGGAATGGTCTCACTCTGAAAGCCCCACTTAGATGAGGGGTGATCCACATGGACAAGTTGGAGGTGAAGGTCCTTCTATGGAACAGTTTATGTGGAACATCTATTGTTCATCATAGTACCTGCTCCAGGTCTTGGATCAAATTGTGGAGCGAGTGATTTCTGCCCAAAATGCCCACTCAATTGAAGGAATGATCCATATGGACAGCATGTAAGTTGAGGCACTCTTTACAGGCAAAAATTCATGAGAGGCATTTGATGGTCAGGAGGAGGACCATTTGTAATTATATTCACTTTAACCTCCTCCATTACTTCATGAGAAGAGCTGTTTGAGTTGTTGTACATAATGGGACTTGGCCCAGGTCTTAGATCAAACTGGAGAAGAAGTTGTTGCAGCAGAAATTGCCCACTCTCAATTTAGAGGGTGACCCATGTGGACAGGTTGGAGTTGGAGGCCCTCTCTGGGAGGAATTCAGAAAATGTGATTGTTGATCTATAGGAGGCTCTTGTAGTTATTGTCCTTAAGTGAAAAGTTGAAACAAATGAAACCTCTTATCTGACAGTTTAGGAGTGTCAAAGTCCACATTTAGAGCTTCAGTACTAAGAGAATTTTATCTCTTTCTTAGTTCTGAAGGAAATTCTTTAACTTCCTTCTGTCAGCTTCACATACCTACATTATCTACTTGTGTCTTTACATCACTATTCCTTTGGATCTAGAAGGTTCTCAGTGCAAGGGGTCTGGATTTCAAGAAAGCAATCCACTATTGGCTCCTTTTTAACTATTTACTTTTATTACTTGTAAATAAAAGGTGATGCAGGTCATATCCCAGAAAAACTCTCTTTGTATCTGATGAGGATTGTGACTTGTGAAAACATAATATATTCTATCCTTATCCCCTTATAGAGAGCACTGGTGGCCTAGTGTCTAGAAGCACATGTTCAATCAAGGCCACCAGCCTCTCTATGGAAGGAAGATGAGTAATCACATGGGAATCACTTTCCATGTGATTAACTGCCTCCGAAAACTTACTGGAGGGTGAGCTATAGGTCAGTTCTGTCTATGGTACAAAACAATAATCCCCTTATAGCTGATAGAATAATCACATTGAAAGGAAAATTTTTAAAACAATGTCCCCACACCCAAGTATTGTAAGAACCTATACCTTTGATCTTGTGTGAATCTTTGTGTTCCAGGAACTAGCTGACCACAAACTGAAAAAACAATTACTGGCAAAAACCATATTTTAACTAACGTCAGCAGCAGGTAACTGACCCAAAATTGAACTTCTCCTTTTCCAAAGAGCCAATGAGATAATTCCACGCCAAAGAACCCCTAGACCTTGTATAAATTCCCTTGCTTTTTTTGGGCTCGGAGTCGACCTGCCTGTCTCCTGCGTGAGATACAAGTCGTCCCGAAGCTTCGTCAATAAAGCCTCTTGTGATTGCAGTGAGTGGATCTGGTGTGAGTTGCTTGGGGTCGCGCCCGGTCTGGGAACACCAGATCACCTCATGGAAGATGCTTTCATTATTATAATGTTGTTGTTGTTATGTTCCATCGAGTCGCCTGTTACCATCAAATCCTCTGAACCCTGCCCTGTCCTGAGCCAGTCTCATTAATTCCAACACATCAACCCCCATTGACCCAGTTATTATATCAATCTATCTCATCTAAGATCTTCCTTTCCTGATCTGTCCCTCCACCCTTCCAAGCATGATATTCTTCTTCAAGGACCAGTCTCTCCTGGCTTCGTGCCCAAAGTATGTGAGATGGAGCTTCAAAATCCTAGCCTCTAAGGAGAAAATTAGTTTCACCTTCTATGTAAGTGTCAAATTAAATCATTACAAAGGACAGAGAATAATGACCCAGCCCACTAGACAAATATATTTTATGAAACACAATTCTATTTTTAACAGGTTGCCATGAGTCAAAAGTTAACTAAATGTCAGTTAACATCAAGAGCAAGTTAATGATCTGCCTTTTGGGGTGAATTTGCCTGTAGAAGTGGAGAAAATTTATCTAGAAGTGAAGCTTTACCAAAATGTAAAAAAAACAAAAACAAAAAAACCAGATCAGATCAAGGGATTTTAGAGCTGGCAAAGGTGTTGCTGGAATAAAGAATCACATAACCTCCACCAGATACACTTGGAAAGGAAAGTCAAGGACTCATGAACTGAAACTCCAAGTAATAATGGGAAAGGTCAAGCAAGTGCATTACAAGAGGGTATAAGCTTCAATTGGTGATTTTAGAAATAAAAATAAAGAATGTGACTGTGGGAAAGGGTGACTGAAGAGGAGAAGAACAAGGTCATAGTACATAAACATGCCCAGGAATTGGATATTTACTTGCAGTAGGGCATTTCTCTGTACCTTAGTTTTAAATTTATGGCTTTCCAATAAAGGCATTCATCAGGCTGAGATAATCTCTATAGCAAAAATTTTTATCATCATTTGGACCACTTAAACAGGCTTGGTCCTCAAAAGTATTTCTTCTCATACACATGAGAAACATCTGACTGCCCTAATGCTGGTTCCAGCAAAATTCCTGCTCTTCCATTTATTTATCACTCAGTGAGATACTCATTTTAGTTGGAGTCAAAAGTTTATACATCAGTATTTTCTTTTTTTTTAATTATTATTAAATTTTATTCGTTTCAATGAACATTCACAGGGATTCTGGGATTTTACTCCTTCATTGCCGCACCATTCTCTCCACCCTCCTCCCCAGTTTGTTCTTCTTCCCC
>NW_006400026.1:2192287-2196159 GCF_000299155.1 Elephantulus edwardii
CCATACTGCTTTCCACAGGGGTTGCACCATTTTACACTCCCACCAACAGTGAATCAGGGTTCCAGTTTCTCCACAACCTCGCCAGCATTTGTTGCTTGCTATTCTGTTAAATTTTGCTATTTTGACTGGGGTGAAATGATATCTCATAGTTGTTTTGACAAAAATATTTTAACTATGGATAGATGATCTAATCTCCGGGTTTTCAATTCTATTCCACTGATCTATATATATCTGTCACTGTACCAGCACCATGCTGTCTTGATCACCATGACTGTGTATTAGACTTTGAGATCAGGAGTGGGATGCTTGTTATTTGAGGTCTCTTTCCATTTTGGAAATTGCCTTTTCTATCTCATTGAAAAAACGGAATTAGTATCTGTTTTGGGATTGCATTGATTGATAGATAACCTTTGTTGGAATTGTCGTTTTCATGATATTTTCATAAGCATTTCTCCAGGCCTCTTTTTGTTTCTTTGTAGTAATGTTTTGAATTTTTTTTTATTTAACCCAACATCTCCAATAAGCTGATAAATAACAGCAAGAAAACCCCAGAGCCTCTAAGAGGAATGAAATTATAAAAATCAGGGCAGAATTAAAAATAGAAAACAGAAAAACAGTTGAAATATCAGCAAGACAAAACTTGGCTGTTCAAAAGATCAATAAAATTGACAAACCCCTAGAAAAGCTAATAAAAGAAAAGACATAAAAAATTCAAATAAAAGATGGAAGGGGCAATGTCACAACAGAACCAACGGAAATTAAAAGGTTAAGAATTGAATATTACAATAAACTGTACTCAAATATGAAAAACTAGAGAAAATGGACAAATACTTCTAAAAGCATAACCTACTCAAACTGATACAGACTTAAATAAACATCTCAACAGACTCATAAAAGAAGTACTTAAACAACTTACAACAAGAATAAAAAAAAGTCCTAGACCAGATGGTTATACTTGTGAATTTTATCAAACATTCAGAGAAAAGCCATCACTAAGTCTACATAAAATATTTCAGAAAATAGAAAAATAAGGAATACTTCCAGACTTATTCTATGAAGCAAACATATCCCTAACACCAAAGCCAGGCAAGGACACCATCAAAATAGAAAACTATAGACCACTATGGCTCATGAAAATAGATGCAAAAATCCTCAATAAAATCTTGCTCAATAGAATCCAACAATACATTTTAAAAAATCATCATGATAAAGTGGGATTAGTAACAGGTATGCAAGAATGGTTTAACACAGGAAAAACAATTAATGCAATCCATCACCTTAACAAAGCAAAGAACAAAAACCACATGAACCTATCAATTGATGCACACTCAATAAAATAAGAATAGAGGGAAATTTCCTCAAAATAGTGAAAAGTATATCCACAAAGCCAAGAGCCAATATTGTTCTCAATGGATAGAGATTAAAGGTATGTCCCTTGAGAATAGGAAGTAGGCAAAGATGCCCACTATCACTTCTATTTAATATTATATTGGACATGATAGTGAAAGCAATAAGGCAAGAGAAGAAAATAAGAGGTACCTAAGTTGCCAAAGGGAATAAAAAAGATAAGAAAGGATAAAACTATCTCTATATGCAGATGATATGACAGAATATTAGGAAAACGAAATATTTCATGAGAAAATTACCGGGCATAGTCGACAAATTCAGCAGAGTTGCTGGATATAAGACCTATATACAAAAAATCAGTTGGATTTCTCTCCAGTGACAAAAGGAATACAGAAATGGAGCAAGGAAAAACAATACTCACTACAATAGATAATCACAAGATGAAAATAATTGGGAGCATATCTAACCAGAGACACAAAAAAACTATACAAAGAAAATTACAACTCTGTCTTTTAGTCCCGTTGAGACTGTAACTCTGCTTTTTTTTTTGTTTTTTTTAAGGTATTTTGGGTTTTTTCCCCCCTTTGTTTTTGGATAGTCTCATTTTCCTAAATTTGTGTGAGTGGTAGTTCTATCTCCATGGTCCCAGAAGGCTATGTTTTTCTGCTTCTCGAAGAATGAATGGTAACCACACCCACTCAGGTTTGAGAAGTGTATCCAGTCACACACCCTAGAACCTGTAAATTGCAGTTCCATACTCCAGAACTAAGTTAGTAAAGCTCTGACTCACTAAAACTTGTGGACCTATTCTGCAAGTCCAAGTAGACTGAAGTTCTTCCCTTGAGACGTCAAGATTGTGGCCCCATTAAGTATTTCTACTTTCCTGGTCTTTTCAGTTGTTTCCTGATTTATTGCTCTGTTGCAATCTCAGCTCTTTAGGTCTCTTGGACCAGTCTATTCTCTGCCGTACTTGCACAAGTGTTACAGACTATTTTAACTTTATCATTAACTGCCCTAGTCTTTCAATAAGCTTTTTTGACTCTAAGAAAGATTATTGAACTCAAAAGTTATTGAACTCAAAGGCACTAAAATTTCTTGAGTCATGGATCAGCAAATTTATCACCACTAACAGGTGTCCTCAAAGAGGCAGGTAGAGAACGCTGGGGCACTTGTGTCTTTCTTTTTGCCCCTAGTGGGTGTCCATAGAGCAGACTTGCTAGATGAATTGGGGGTCTCTGGCCCAGAGTTCGCCAGTGTTTGGGTGTGCGGGAATGCTAAATTACTGGCATTTCTGGCTAATGCCTGCAGGATAAAGGCAAGTGTCTCCTGAACTCAGTGTCAGCTGGGTGGATGTGACCTCTTGCATCTCAAAGAGAGGCAGGTAGGGAATGCTGGAGCGCTTGTGGCTTTCTTTCTGCTGCAAGTGGGGGTCCACAGAGCAGACTTGCTTGATGAATTGGTGGTCTCTGGCCATGAGTTCACCATCATTTGGGCATACCTGAATGCTAAAATACTATAGTGTTTGGTAGATTTCCCCAATTAAAACAAGCTTAGAAGCAGGAGTGGCATCCACTTCCATAAATAGCTTGCCTCTGGAAACCCTATGAACCTGGAGAAAGGATGAAAAGTCACACAGGTGTTGAGGACTTTCGTTCATAGGGTCACTATGAGTCATCTACAACTCGACTTCACTTAACAACAACAACAGGTGCCCAGATGCATCACATTGCCTAATCAAGCCTGCTTCCAAGCACATGACTCTCTGTGAGTCAGCTTTCAACCAACATCACGTCAGTCTTCTGGTTCTGTTACTGACCTTTGACTGCTGTTGTTTCTCACCATCTAAATCATCTCTCGTGCTATAGACCTCCTCACTCCTTTTCAGTCCCTCAAAAGAATTGCCTTTACTGTCCATAATTACATTGTAAGAGATCAACAGTCTCTTCATGGAAATCTAATATAATTTTTATTATTATTGTTATTGTTAGGTGTCTTCAAGCCAACTACAACTCAGTGACCCTATGAAAAACCAATCTGAACCTTGTCCTATCCTGTGACATCTTCATTGTCTCGTATGCTCCAATCCATTACTGCAGCCACTGTGTAAATCCATAAACCCATTTTGAGGATATTCCTCTCTTTGACCTTTCCAAGTATAATTCATTTCCAAGGACTGGTCCCTCCTAACAACATGCTCAAACTAATAGAAAACTATAGGCCAATATCTCTCATGAATATTGATGCAAAAATCCTGAATAAAATACTGGCAAATAGAATCCAACGATTCATTAAAAAAAAATAATTCACCATGACAAAGTGGAATTCATAACAGGTATGCAAGGATGGTTCAACATAAGGAAAACAATTAATGTAATTCATCACATCAACAAGTCAAAGAACAAGAACCATATGGTCCTATCAATTGATGCAGAAAAAGCCTTTGATAAAATCCAACACCCTTTCCTGATTAAAACACTCAAAAAAATAGGATTAGAGGGTAGTTTCTTCAACATAGTAAAAAGTAT
>NW_006400026.1:2205553-2212795 GCF_000299155.1 Elephantulus edwardii
CTGTTCTGTTAAATTTTGCTATTTTGACTGGGGTGAGATGATATCTCATAGTTGTTTTAAATTGCATCTCTCTTAGGGCTAGGGATTTTGAGCATCAGTATTTTCTTGAAAATGCCTTTGGCACCTGTGCCACAAGGGGAAACTATAAACAAGATATTAAAAAAAAAAGAACCCCAAACAAACCCAGCAAACCCCAAAAACAAACACCAGGTTTTAGCAACTGGCAAATTACCTCTAATACAGGTATCATTTCTAGTACCTCTATCAATTTATCTCTATCATTTCTAAATAATAGGATGTAGAGAAGCCAAAAGAAAAGGTATTCCAACTTCAGAGATGTGTGACAACACTGAGTGACATTAATTCTGAAGGAGATATGCATTCTGAACGACAGAATGTTTATCATATTGCTAAATTCTATTTCTTTTCTGATTTTCCTCCACTGTCTTCAAAAGCCAAACTTTAAGAAGTTGTAAACTGTGTAGTTACTAGATTTTTCAAACTAATGTCTTAAGTATTTTGAGCTTTAATTATAAAAAGAAATATGCATTTACTACAGAGAACAATAATGATGCAAAGCAAACACTCCTATATCTGGATCTAGCTACGGGACAAATAATGAAGTCTATAGGAAACTGAACTGCTAATCCACAGGTGCACCTCTCTGATGTTTGAATCCACCAACAGCTCTAAGGGAGAAATATGGAAAAACTCTTCCCAGGTGATTTATAGCTTGCCATAAATCTTCTGCCGGGTTAGTTATGAGTCAGTTCCATCTTGCTAGCAATGAGTTTGAGTTTGAATTTATCCTTTGAAGGCCAGGAGATAAGTCTTTGTTTCCCTCTTAACGATTCAACTTATAACATTAATTGGAATAAGAAATAACGAAAAAAAATTTGTATCCTGGATAATTTATTCTACCATGCAAGCTCCATATTGCAATTTACGAAAAGGATATCAAAATTGGTATTAAAAAATTACAAATCAAAGCAGATTGTTTCAGAAATTGCCTATGCCATTTAAAGGTTTGAAGAATGTTTCTGAAAGGAGCTGCTGCTCATAAATCCGAGGTCAGCAAACTAAAGTCAGCACAAAAAAGAAAAAGTATTATTTTGCTTTGAAGGCCACATGGACTCTGCCTGATTACTCCAACTTGCTGCTGTAACACAACACCAGGCACATACAATATTGTATGTGAATTAACCAGTGAGATGGGGCTCCAATAAAACTTTTTCTGAGTACTAAAATTTCAATTTAATACAATTTTATGTGTCATGACATAATACTCTTATTTTTATTAGACACTTCCCCTGCAATTAAAAAAAATAGTTTGGTGGCTATTCAATAAGAGGAAGTAATTTGTTGGCACTTGATTTATAAATTGAGCTTCTGACCACAAAACTAAGTTAGAGAAGGAGGAAGCTTAAGAGGGCATCCAGAATTAAGGTTGCATAGTGGAGTGCATTTGGGGCGGGGGCGGGGGGGTTGTATACCAATGAAGACGTTTATCTTTTGCTTTTCAAAGAGAGGAGTGAACTGGGGGGAGGGCGGTAAAGAAAAAAGTACAACAATGGATGAATGAAAATCCAAAATCTCTGTAAATGTTCATTCAAATTAATAAAATAAAAATAAAAAAGAGGATATACAGACAATTCCTCTTTATTTCACCTTCATCTTGTAGAAACAGAGGTGATTGTTTACACCACTAATCCAGTTGTGGATTTGATGACTCTTGGCAACATTATGTGTGCCAGAGTAACTAATTTTCATAGAGTTTTGAGTGAATAACTAATTTTCATAGAGTTATGAGTGAGTTTTCAAGTCTTTCTTCCTAGACACTTCTGAATGGATTTGGACTGTCAATTTTTTGTTAGCATTTAAGCGTGTCAAGCACTGGCACCATCTAGGAACATTTAAAAGGAGTACTTGGCCCCGTGTGTAAAATACCTGGGGAGTTTTGAGGTGAGGAACATGGTGAACATCTGGGAGAGAAGCTGTACCCAGGGTGGAAGGCAGCCTGCAGGGGAATGTAAGACATAATTTCTTCTTCGAAGAGGCTGCAATGTTTACAGATACATAAAACAAAAAGTTAGTTCTCATTCATGAGGAAGTGCTTAAGCTTCGGGATAATAGCTCTTAAAGTTCTCACAAAGCAACAGAAACAATCAAATTAAGCATAATATCAAAAGATATGTATAACTTGGCTGGCAAATTCTCAGGGTTTTTGCAAACATTGGCAAATTCTCTGTCCAATACCATATGTAGATTTTTACATCCCAGTTTTAAATGTAAAGAACATGGTGGCAGGAGGTAAAAGGGTCAGAATCCTACTTTAGTTGAAGCCACTAAGATGTTCATGGAAAAATAGCAAATGTTTCCATCCTTGTCCCTCTCATCGGGGATGTGCTGAGAGAAACTGTCCAGGGAAGATGGTTTTTCAGATACTATTTCATAAACTCACAAAGTTTAGCTACTTACCTCAGCAAAATTACCAGATCTGCATCACAGGACAATTTTTCAAGTCCATGATTACCCTCAGTTCGAATATAATGGATTTTCTCCCTAGAATAATGTGTAAAAGAAAATGAGAATTACACATCAAAACATAAGGTAAATGTAATTTTACTTGTAAAGTTAGCTAGGTGATATGTTCAGTTATTTGTTTAGAAACTAGGGACATCATTGTCAATATCAGATGAATCTTGGCTGAAAGAAGAGTATGCTAAAAGAATGTCTATTTGTGTTTTATTGACTATGCAAAGACATTTGACTGTGGATCACAAAAATAAATTGTAACTAACATTATGAAGTATGGGAATCCAAGAATGCTTGATTGTACTCATGTAAAACCTATACTTAGACCAACAAGCAGTCATACAAACAGAGCAAGGAAATACAGCATTGTTCAAAATCAAGAAAAGAGTGCATCAGTGATGTGTCATTTCTCCATATGTTTTCAATCTATATGTGGAACAGATCATTTGGGAGGCTAGACTTTATGAAAATGAATGTGGCAACAGGATTGGAGAAAGACTCATCAATAACCTGTATTATGCAGATGACATAACCATGCTCTCCAAAACTGAGGAGGACATGAAGCATTTGCTGCAGAAGGTCAAGGTCTGCAGTCTTCAATACAGATTGAAGCACAACACCAAGAAAATAATCTCAACCCTGGGCCAATTGGCAGTACAATGATACATGGAGAAGAAATTAAGACTATTAAGATTTGACCTTGCTTGGATCCATAATCTTCCACTCTTGAAACTGTTGTTGTTGATGTTGTTGATTGTTGTTGAGCTGAGCACAACTCATAGTAATCATATGAACAAAAGACCTGCATCTTTTCTATAATTATTGTCATTTTTCAAAGTTCATAGAGTTACCAGGGGCATGCTACTTCTGCTTCCAACTCTTGGAAGTAGCAGTTAGAAAATCAAAAGATGAGTTTAATTGGGAAGTTTAATAATCAGGGACTTCTCCGTAGTGTTATAGAACAATGATATCAGTCTAGAGTCTAAGGTGCACCTGATCTATGCCACGGACAATGACTAACAATAGCAGAGGGTGATCCAAATGTTTTTGAGTTGTGGTGCTGGAGAAGAGTATGAAATATACCATGAACTTCCAAGTTCTGTCCTAGAGAAGTTGAATCCAGGTTGCTCTTTGGAGTCAAGGATTTTGAAACTAACACTTTCTGGCCATATTTCCAAGAGAGACCAGTCCTTGGAGAAGGTTATCATGCTTGGAAGTATACCACAGAAGGGGAAGAACCTGGATGAGATGGACTTACACAGGGACTATAGCACTGGGGGGAGAGGGGTGTCAGAGAGAGTGAGATTTGCTGAGGAAAATAAAGAAAGCCAAAGAATAACATGGTACACAATCAAGTGGAATAACATGCACATAATTTGAATTTCAGTACTGAAGAAGCAAATAAAGACACGGAAAAGAAACTAGAACAGATACTAGAAGAATATTATCCAGGTATCATGAATAATGAGAGAATATAAATCCAAGAGGGTGAGCAAAGCCCAAATAGAAGAGATTAAAAAAAAAAAAAAAAGCACCAAGGCATTTCATAGTCAAATTTGCCAGGATCAAAGACAAGGAGAGAATTCTGGAAGCAGCTAGGGAAAAACAAAGATTAACCTATAGGAGACAACATGCTCCTCTGGTGAGATTAACCCCTCTGGTGAGTCGCATTCCTCTTGTGGGACCTTACCATCACTCTGCTGTAAGACATCAAGGCCTGTGTGACATAGCTGGCCCAGGACCATCTTCCAGGCACCCATTCCCTAGCATCTGCTAAAGGCTGCAGCCCTGCCTAGGTGCACTCACACCCTGCACCAGAACCACTCCTGCCAGGTTGAGGGGCTGCAGTTTCAGTAGCCCAAACTACAATCCCGCCTATCACTAGACCACTGCCCCTACTGCCTGGAGACTCCACTGCCTTATCACCTGGAGACTGCCCAGCTTCCATGGCCTCTGTCAAGTGCCAGGAGCAACAATATCACAGGTACTTTGAGTGAAATACTGTTGTCTAGATACACCATGTGAGATCCCTTTAAGCTCAAGCTGAAGGGTCCAGGCTAGACAGAGCCAGGGTGAGACAGTTTCTGGTAGAGAACAGACTTCCTTATTCTGCCATTCAGGTACTTTGGGTGAAACAATGCTGTCTAGCTACACCACATGGTATTCGTTAAGCTCAAACTGAAGAAGCTAGGCCAAGCTGCAGTTTCTGGAATGCAACTGATTTCTCTATTCTACCATTCAGGCACTTTGGCTGAAGAACGGAGCAGATTAGTTAATATTATTATTAACATATAGATCCTTCACAAAACATTCTCATAATCTGGGTCATTTTCATAATCTAACATCTACTAAGAAAAGATTCACATAATGTCAAGAAAGCAAGCAGTCTACCTCAGTCATCATGAAAGAACAAAATAAACTTCTCCTAACAAAGTGCACCCAATGAATACAACAGTTAGAGAGAACCAGAATTAATATGTTGATGTGGAGTTATTTGAACAGCTACAGAAGAAGATGCAAATAATGGAAGAAACAATGGAAGCCAATAAGAAAGCAAATACCCCAGAGACAACAACTGAAAAGAAATATATTGATTAGGAGCAATGTGAACAGCTCTGGAAAAAAACATAAAAGATGGAAGAAAGATTTGATAGTACAGATAAAGAAATACAGGAATTTAAAAAATCATCACAAGACAGAGAAGGTACAGTCAACAGAGTATTAAAAACAAGAGAAAGCATAAAAATGAAATCCAGAATATTAAGACTAAGTTGGCAAAGGTATCTAACACACTGGTAGGACAGAAGAGATGGAACACAGAGTCAGTGAGTTGGAAGACAAAAGCATCACTGGACACATAGTAGAAGAAAAATCAGAGATGAGATGAAGAAATGAAGAAAACATCAGAATCATGTGAGATAACATTAAATGGAACAACATAAGTATGACTGGAATTCCAGAAAATGGGAGTGATAGGGGAATCACTGAAAAAAATGTGGAAAAAAATACTAGAAGAAAACTTCCCAAGTATTTTGAAGAACGGAGAAATCCACATTTTTTTAATTTTTTAAATTTTTTTTTAATTTAGTTTGTTTATTTTTCATTTCAATGAACATCTACAGAGATTTTGGAATTCCATTCATTCATTGTTGCACCCTTCTCCCCGCACAACCCCCACCCCCGTTTGCTCCTCTCCTTAAAAAGCAAAAGAAAAAACTCCCTCATTGGTACACAATTAAGAAGCACATCTAACATCAAATAGACTTGACCCAAAAAGAAAAATATCAACACATACCATAATAAAATTCTCCAAATTAAAAGATAAGGATAAAATACTAAAAGGAGTGTGAGAAAAACAAAGTCATCTACAAAGGGAAAACAGTGAGATTAAGTTCTCATTTCTCAACAAAAACCATGTGAGCTAGAAGAAAATGGGATGACATATACAGAAAGTTAAAGAAAACAATTGCCATCCAAGAACCTTACACCCAGCAAGGCTCTTCATCAAATATGAAGGAGATACTAGATCATTGTCAGAAAAGAAGAAACTTAAGGAGTTTGTGAAAACAAGACCAAATCTTCAAGAAATTTTACGTGAAATCCTTCATAAACAGACACCAAAGGAAAGTGGCTGTGCTATAGTAAACAGAAATACCAGAAAAAGAAGCACAACAAAGTGGCAAAAGTAAAACCTGGCCTGACAATAATCACACTTAATATGAATGGACTAAATGCACCAATAAAGAGAAAAAATGAGTAGTAGAAAGGATAATAAAACAAAGCCCTTAGTTATGTTGCCTACAAGAGACCAAAAGAAAAAAAATAGAAAAGAAAGGACAGACAAAATAAAAATCAAAGTCTGGGGGGAAAAAAATATACAAAACAAATGGCAACCACAAAAAAGGAGTGGCAATACTAATTTCTGATAAAACAGACTTCAGATTGAAAACCACCATCAAAGATAAGAAAGGGCATTATATGATTAAAGGCACAATAGATGAAGAAGACATAACCTTGAAATTCCTTTGAAACAAATGAAAACGAAAACACAGCATAACAAAACCTCTGGGATGCAGTAAGGCAGTCCTCAGGGGATAGTTCATAGTAATAGGAACACAGGGAAAATAGGAAGAAAAAAGAAAAATCAATGATCTAACTCAACACTTTCATCAAATAGAAAAAGAACAACAATCTAATCCTACAGCCTCTAGAAAAAAAATTATAACGACAAGAGGTGAAATCAATGACATAGAAAATAGAAAAACAATTGAAACCATCAATGAGATCAGAAGCAGGGGTGGTTTTTTTTGTTTTGTTTTTGTTTTTGTTTTTTTTAAGTTACACAGATCTTTTATTAAAGATTTTTTTCTTTTCTTTTAAAATTTATTTAATTACTTTTATTTCAATGAACATCTACAGAGATTTTAAAATTCCATTTATTCATTGTTGCACTTTTCTCCCCACCCCCACCCCCTGTTCGTTCCTCTCCTTGAAAAACCAAAGAAAAACTCCTTCATTGGTATGCAATACCCCCCCTGCACACCCCCAACCCCACCCCACCCCAAATATAATCCACTCTGCAACCTTCATTCTGTACTCTTACGATAAACATAATGCCCTAAAATATAATACTTTTAAACTATTCTCTCCCTCATAGACTTCAATGCAGTAAACATAATTTATCCAGTTTTTCTCAGTCTTACCCCC
>NW_006400026.1:2213851-2215844 GCF_000299155.1 Elephantulus edwardii
AAAAATCAATTGACCATAAATACATGGGCTGATTTCCAGGTTCTCAATTCTATTCCATTGATCTATGTGTCTGCCATTGTACCAGTACCATGCTGTCTTAACCACCATGGCAGTGTAGTAGGATTTTAAATGAGGGAGTGAGATGCCTCCTACCTTTTTTTCTATTTTTAAGGAGTTCTTTGCTTATTCGGGGTTTCTTTCCATTCCAAATGAAGCTGGAGAATGGGATTGGTATTTGTATTGGGATTGCATTGAACGTGTAAATTGCCTTTGGTAGTATTGCCATTTTCACAATATTGAGCCTTCCTATCCATGAGCAAGGGATATTCTTCCACTTCTCCAGTTCTCTTTTTGTTTCTTATAGTAATGTTTTGTAATTTTCTTTGAATAGATCTTTCGTGCTTCTAGTTATATTTATTCTCAAAGATTTTCTCTTGTGATTAGCTATTGTGAAGGGTATTGTTTTTCTTAGCTCCAACTCTATATTCTCTTTGTCACTGTAGAGAAATCCAACTGATTTTTGTATGTTGATCTTGTATCGTGCTACTTTGCTGCATTGGTCAACTATGTCCAATAGTTTTCTAGCTGAGTCTTTAGGGTTTTCTAAGTATACTATCATGTCACCTGCACAGAGGGATAATTTTATCTCCTCTTTGCCAATTGATATACCTCTTATGTCTTTCTCTTGTCTTATTACTATCGCTAAAGACTTCCAATACAGTATTGAATAAGGAGGAGATAATGGGCATCCTTGCTAGTTCCAGAAGCAGGTTTTTTTTAAAGGTCAATAAAATTGACAAATCACTGGCAAACATAACAAAAGAAAAAAGACACAAACACACGATTAAGAAATTATAGCAGTGACATCACAATAGAACCAGATGAAATTAAATCAATAATATCAGAATACTATGAAAAGCTATACTCTAATACATTTGAAAACCTAGAAGATGTGGAGAAACTCCTTGAAATTCATGCCCTACCCACATTGACAAGAACAGATATAGAACACTTGAATAGATACATAAGGAAGGAAGGAAGGAAGGAGAGAGAGAGAGAGAGAGAGAGAGAGAGAGAGAGAGAGAGAGAGAAAGAAAGAAATTTAATATGTCATAACTAAAGTCCTGGACCAAATGTCTTCACAGCTGAATTCTACAAACATTCAGAGATGATCTAGCACCAATTCTACTTAAAGTATTTAAAAAATTAGAAAAAGAAGGAACTCTCCTAGAGTCATTCTACAAAGTAAGCATAAACTTAATACCAAAAACAGACAAAGTTATTACTACAAAAGAAAAATATAGATCAAGATTTCTCATGAATATAGATGCAAAAATTATTAACAAAATCCTAGGCAACAGAATACAAAAAGCACATAAAAAATAATTCACCAAGACCAAGTAGGATTCAAAAGAGGTATGAAAGGATGGTTCAACATAAGAGAAACAATCAACATAATTCACTATATTAACAAAGCATAATCAAGAACCTCATGATCTTAGCAACTGATGCAGAAAAAGCATTTGACAAAATACAACACCCCTTCCTGATAAAGATATTCAGCAAAATTGGAATAGAAGGGAATTCCCACAACATAGTGAAAAGTATATATGCAATATCAAGAACCAATATCATTCTCAATGGAGAAAAACTAAAGGCATTTTCATTGTGAATAAGGACCAGACAAGGATGCCCACTGTAACCACTTTTATTCAATAGTGCTTGCTAGGGCAATACAACAAAAGAATGAAACAAAAGGCATCCAGATCAGCAAAGAGATAGCTAAACTACCGTTATATACAGATGATATGATAGTGTACACAGAAAACTCCAAGGACTCAACAAAAATTGTTAGAGCTAGTAGACCAATTTAGTATAGTAGAGTCCAGAATGAAGTTTGCATAGGGGAGTGTACTCAGCGGTGGGGAGGGTGGGAGATTGTATACCTGTGAAAGTATTTTTCTTTTACTTTCCAAAGAGAAGAGTGAACTGG
>NW_006400026.1:2215944-2216587 GCF_000299155.1 Elephantulus edwardii
TGCAACAACGAATGAATGGAAATTAAAAATCTCTATAAACATTCATTAAAATTAATAAAATAAAATTCAAAAAGCCTCCGCAAAATAAAAAAATAGAGATTAATTTCTTCAACATAATGAAAAGTATAATGCAAAACCAAGAATCAATATTATAGAGAGACTCAATAGAAAGGGATTAAAGGTATTCCCCTTGAGAACAGTATCTAGGCAAAGATGCCCACTATCACCCTTCTTGCTCAATTGTGGTGTTGTTATGTACCATAGTCAGAATCAACTCATAGCTGACCCTCTGGTGGGTTTTCCGAGGCAGTTAATCACAAAGGAGGAGACTGCCCATCCTTCCCTTTCAGAGCAGCTGGTGGCCTCAAGCCTTCGGAATTGCAGTGCAGCTTCCTGCCA
Source organism: Elephantulus edwardii (assembly GCF_000299155.1). Classification (NCBI taxonomy): domain Eukaryota; kingdom Metazoa; phylum Chordata; class Mammalia; order Macroscelidea; family Macroscelididae; genus Elephantulus; species Elephantulus edwardii. The sequence goes on from NW_006400026.1 coordinate 2,216,344, forward strand.
CTAGACTACCAGAGCTTCATAGTCTTGGGAAATCTTAGCAAGAGCAACAAGGAAAATTGGCAAAGAGGAAGTAAAACAGTCTGTATATGCAGATGATATGATAGTATACCTGTTGTTGTTGTTATGTGCCGTCCAGTCGTTTCCGACTCAGCGACCCTATGCACAACAGCCCTAAACCCTGCTCTATCCTGCGTCAACCGCACTGCCTCTGACACACCCATCCCGATTACCCCAGTCACTGAAT
>NW_006400026.1:2217478-2220732 GCF_000299155.1 Elephantulus edwardii
AATGAAACACAGATAGACATTCTTCTGGTATTCTCTGCTTTCAGCCAAGATCCATCTAACATCAGCAACAATATCCCTAGTACCACAACCCCTTCTAAACCCAGCCTGGACTTCCAGCAGTTCTCTGCTGATGTGCTGTTCTAATCGTTTTTGGACGATCTTCAGCAGAATCTTGCTTGCATCTAGGAAACATTAATGACTCAGCAAGAAAACTGTTGGACATAGTTGATGAATTCAGCAAAGTATCAGGATACAATATAAATATACAAAAATATGTTTGATTTCTCTACAGTAACTAACATAGAAAATGAAATAACAAAAACAGTAGCAATTACAGTAACTAATCGTAACATTAAATACTTAGGAACAAATCTAACTAGAAACAAAAAGAACCTACACAAAAGCATTACAAAACATTACTGCATGAAACAAGAAGAAACCTTGAGAAATGGAAGAATATATTATGTTCATATATAGGGATACTCAGTATGGTGAAAATTACTATTCTAGCAAATGCAGTAGACAAGTTGAATGCAATCCTAATATAGATACATATTCTAGTCTTCAACAAGATGTGAAAGGCAATTTCCAATTTTTTTCTAGAGTATAAAAAGACCCCAAATAAGAAAAGCATTGCTGAACAAGAGAAAGAAGGTAGTAGGTATCACAGTCTTGGATTTTAAATCTTATTACACAGTAATAATAATCAAGACAGGATGGTACTGGTACAATGACAGACACATAAATAAGTAGAATAGAATTGAGGACCCAGAAAGCAACTCTTCTAACTATGGTCAACTAATTTTTGACAAGGAGACAAAATCAGTTAAAGTGGGATCAGTTTAAGACTCTTTAATAAATGATGCTGGCAAGATTGGAAAACTATTTGCAGAAAACTGAAATAACACTCACACCTCACACCATGCACAAAACCCAACTGAAGATGGATCAGGGACTTAGGAGTAAAACCAAAGACTATCAAATTTGTCAGAGAAAAATGAGGAATAGCTCTAGAAGCCCTAATCTATAGTATGAACAGACGTCTAAGCAAACTAAACCCCTACAATCAGGAGAGGATAAAATAAAGAGGAATGTGACTTTCTAAAAATAAAATTCCTATGCACATCAAAAATCTCCAACAGGGTAAAAAGGAAACCCATAGACTTGGAAAAACTATTGAAGCACCCAACTGCCTACCAAAAAAAAAAGTGCACAGAATAACTTTGGTACATCGACTCAATGAAATATTATTCAACATTGAAAACCAATGAACTTGTGAAACATTATACAACATGGGTGAGCCTGGAAGACATCATACTAAGAGAAATAACTCAGTCACAAAGGATATATACTATTTATGACCACTGTTATAAAATAGGATTGATTTGGGGTGGGAGGAGAACAGAGTAAGTATGGATAGATAATGATGAAAGAACTGTCTGGAGGGAATGTATGATGAGGCATTATATGTATGAGAATTTGAAACATGTATGAGAATCTGAAACAAAAAGTGTATTACAAAGTGATTTTGTGGGAGGGGAAGAGAGGAAGAGGGAAGAAAATGTGCATCTGTACTGTAAGATGTAACTGCAGTTATAATAGAGTGGAGAAATAATATCTTTTAAGGGACTTCAAAGAAAAAAAGATGGTAAAGATACAATCTTGAATCATGGCAGAAAGTAGAAAAAGAAAATTCCAGAAAAAGGAGAAAGTGAGAAGATGTGGAGGTGAAGGAAGAAGGAAGAGTTGAAAAGTTGGGCCAGTGGGGAAGTGAGGAGAGAAGTTAGTAAAGATGTGAATGGTACTGATGGTTCTTTGAGGATTTCACAGCAGACTAAGTATAGGTGTGTCAGGCAAAATACAAAGAGAGAGGAATAAAAGGCAAGCATTAACTGGACTCTCACCCACTTCATTTCTCCTTTCAATATGTTCCCATTAGAATATGTTAACAATACTTATATTGTTTCAGTGATGGAAGAGGTATGGCATGCTGAGTGTAGGGGTTGAATAATTTGTCTTAATAAAAAGTCTATATGTGGTGGATGTAGGCTTCAAATTCCACAGGACACACTATTAATCATCATGCACTTCCAGCTTTGAAAATTTTAGGTAGTAAACTGAAGGAAGACATTTTAATACCTTGGAAACCAGGGGTTAAGTTCAGGGGTATTCTCTCTTTTCATCACTTTGGGTTGCTATTTACCTTTCCACAAAGTGATTCAGAGTATCAGAGATATTCACTCAATGATGACTTTAATGAATAATAGGATTTAAATAATTAGAATATACTGTAATTATCTATAATCATGTCAGAACTGGAAAGTTTTCAGAGATTGTAAATTATGTGAGAAGTAATTGTCCATCTTTCTCTAGCAGAGAAACTGGTGGTAACTACCTGCCTTTGCATTGACAGTTAAACTCCTTACTCACTAGGCCATATGAGCTCAGAACACAGATGATCCTTTTTGTGTGTTTATTTTTGAATAAGGTCATTCAACATTGCATTTATCATTCAAAATATCAATTTTAAAAAAATAGAAAATTAAAATAGTTCTTAAAAAGCCACAGGTCTTTTGATTAGCAGCCAAGCACATTCACTTTTATAAAATCCCTTTTAAACCAGGGCTAAATAAGGGCGTTCCTGTGGCCTAGTGGTTAGAAATTGTGCTGCCAACCCAAACCACGTGGTTTGAACCCACCAGCTATTCTACAAGAGAGAGATGGGCAATCTTCTCCATGCTATTTTCTGCCTCTGAAAACCCACTGGAGGGTCAACTGTGAGTTGGTTCCAACTTGACATTACACAACAACAATATAACACTGTGTCTAAGAACAGTTTGAACCTGTCTGGTCCATATGTTGTATGTCAAAACTTGATGACATCTCAATGCTTATTTGTTCAATGAATGAATAAAAGTGAGTGTAGATTAACACCATCAAATCGATTTCCAAGATCATTTCCCTTTGAATCACCTATACATGTTTGGCTACTCCTCTTGCTGTCCACTCAGAGATAGAACACTCACTTGTTATACACAAACCCAAAAGAGAATCCAAAAGGTAAATAACAGACACTCTGGAAAGACAAGAGGTGACCAGGTGGACTTCGGGTTAGACAGACATGTGTTGAAGTGTCATCACAACCACACTGGCTGTTTGACGTGGGGTAATGTATCTGCCCTTGTGGGTTTCTCCCCGTTCTGCGTTATGCAGATGACACAACCCTGCTTGCTGAAACTGAGGAGGACCTGAAG
>NW_006400026.1:2220832-2227707 GCF_000299155.1 Elephantulus edwardii
TAAAAAATTAGAAGCTATTTTTCTTTCATTCTCTGCCCTCCACCAAGTCACTAGAAAAATTGAGTAACATAAGGACAAAATGTAACTTGACATAGGAGTGCGTAGGTAGTAAGGTTAACTTGCTTGACATTAACTGAAAGATTGGTGATTTAAGTTCACAAAGATGTCCTTGAAAGAAAGACCTGATGGGCTACTTGTTAAAAATCAGTCACTGAAAACTATGGAGGACAATTTTACTCTGCTATACATGGGGTCACAATGAGTCAGGAATGACTTGAGAAAATTTGGTTTTTAGGTCAACATGACTCTTTGATTGAGTCACTTTTCCAAACTTTAGTTAGTAAATAATTCTTTGTCCTTCATTTTGAGGCTAAAACCAGAGTATCAAAAGAAATTCTTTTGTTTTATTGACTATGCAAATGGATTTGACTGTGTGGATAATAACAAACTATGTCTAATATTGAGAATAATGGGCATCTTGGAACACTTAATTGTGCTGAAATGAAATCTATACCCAGACCAAAAAAGCTGTTGCCCAAATTGAGTGAGAGAACACTTCACTGTTTCAAAATCAGGAAAGGTGTGTTTCCAGGATCTTTTCTCCATACTTACTCAATCTGTATGTTGAGCAGATTATATGAGAAGCTGGACTCTATGAAGTGTGGCATCAGGATTGGAAGGAGACTCATCAATAACCTTCATTATGCAGATGATACAACCTTGCTTGCTGATGGTGAGGAGGACTTGAAGCACTTGTTGCAGAATATCAAGGAATGCAGCCTTCAGAATGAATTACATCTCAATATCAAGAAAGCAAAGATTCTTGCCACTGGACCAATAGGCAATGTCATGATGGATGGAGAAGAATGAAACTGTCAACAGTTTCATCTAGCTTAGCTCCATAATTAACACCCTTGGTGCATTGCACTTGGAAAAATCTGCAGTTGGGGACCTCTCCAAAGAATTGAGGAGCAATGATGTCAGTTTGAAGACTAAGGTGCATCTGATTCAGGCCACAGTCTTTCTGATTACTTGCTATGCATCTTAGAGCTGGACAATAAATAAGAATGATAGAAAAATAACTGACACTTTGAGCTGTGGTGTTGGAGAGGAGCATTGAACATCCCATGGATGGCCAAAAGAACTAACAGATAGGTCTTTGAGAGGGTGCAGCCAGAGTGCTCTTTGAAGGCAGGAATGGTGAGGCTTCACCTAACATACTTTGGGCATGTTGCTTGAAGGAGCTATTCCTTGAAGAAGAACATAATACTGGGAAGGGTAGGGGGTTGGAAAAGGAAAAGAAGCCCCTCAACTAGGTGGATTGACAAAGTGACTGCTGAAAGGGCTTTTGTGTGTCACAGAGTGTGAGGATAGCACAGGATAGAACAGGGTTCAGGTCTTTTGTTCATAGGGTTGCTATCAGTTGTATTCCATTCAGTGGCACCTACCAACAGCATTCAATCTGTATGCTGAATGAATAAATTTTGAAGCTGGACTTTGTGAAGAAGAATGTGGTATCAAGATGGAATAAAGACTCATCAACAACTTGTACTGTGTATTTGATACAGCGTTGCTTGCTGAAAAGTGAGGATTTGAAATGCTTGCTGCAGAAGATCAAGGACTATAGCCTTCAATAAGGATTGCATCTCAACATTAAGGAAAAAAAGTTCTTCCAATTGGCCAATAGACAATATCATGATTGAGAAAGGATTTAAGTTATCAGTGATTCAATCTTACTTGGGTCAACAACATTCTTGCCACCAGCTGTCAGAAGATCAGTAAATGTATTGCCTTGGGCAAGTCTCCTGTGAGAGAGCTCTCCAAAATACTGGATGAATGGTAATGTCAGCCAGAAAACTAAAGTGTACCTGATTTATACTGTGGTATTTCAATCACATTACTCAAGAGCAATGGTGTCTCTCTGGAGACTAAGGTGCACCTGATACAGGCCATAGTCTTTGCAATCACTTGTTATGCATCAGAGAGTTGGACAATGACTAGGGAGAATAGAAGGAGAATTGATGCCTTTGAGCTGTGGTGCTGGAGAAGAGTATTGAATGTACCATGAACTGCCAAGAAAACAAACAGATTCATCCTGGAGAGGGTTAAACCAGGCTACTCCTTGGAGGCAAGGATTCTGGGGCTTCGTCTGACATACTTTGGACATGTTGTAAGGAGAGACAGGGTCCTAGAGAGGGACATCATGCTTGGGAGGGTGGCAGGACAGCGCAGGAGGGGAAGACCTTCTATGAGGTGGATTGATCCAGTGACTGGGGTGATCAGGATGGGTGTGTTGGAGGTAGTGCGATTGGCACAGGATAGAGGAGGGTTTAGGGCTGCTGTACATAGGGTTGCTATGAGTAGCAAATGACTCGATGGCACATAACAACAACAACATTTCAATCAAATGACTCGATGGCACATAACAACAACAACAACAACAACATTTCAATCACTTACTATATACATCTAAGAATTGGACTATAAGTAAGGATGAAATAAGAAGAATTGATGCTTTTGAGTTGTGATGCTGGAAAAGAGTCATGAATACCCCACAGACTGCCAAAATAATAAATAGATATGTCTTAGGGAAAGTTCAGCTAGAGTGCTCCTTAGAGGCAAAGATGGTGAAGCTTCATCTCCAAACTTTGGCCATGTTGCTAGGAGAGGGTATTCCTTGGAAAGAGACATCATGCTTGGAAAGATGGAGTTGGAGAAGGAGAGGAAGACCCCTAATAAGATGGATTAACACAATGGTTGCAGCAATATGCTTGAGTGTGTTAGAGATAATGAGGATGATACAGGGTAGGACCGGGTTCAGATCTGTTTTTTAGAGGTTGCTTTGAGCTGTGCATGACTTGATAGCCCTGAACAATAATAACAACAGTTATAATTACAAGTCACAGGAAGATCTGGTGGATTAGTGGTGAGGAGTTGTGGTGTCAGTGCAAAGGCAGGTGGTTTGAATTCGCCAGCTGCTTTGCTGGAGAAAGGTGGGCAGTCCCCTCCAGTGCAATTTACTGCCTCTGAAAACCTGTAAGAGGCTGAGCTTTGAGTCAGTTCTGATTGAATGATATATAATAACAGTTACAAGTTAAATGCACAAATAAAAGGCATCATTAATTTCAGCTTTTCTCCACTAGAAATGCTTTCTACCTGGATTACAAGCTAGAGTAATACTGAGTTAGAGGAACAAGGAATAAGCACTTACCTGAGAGCGTGGTTTCTTGCCAAGCTAGGCTGACGCTCTTGCAGCATTTCAAAAATGTTTGGCTGGCGCAGAAATGCCACAATTTTATCATTATATGCTGAAACAGAGAGAAGTGCAGAGTTGTGGCTGAATCTGCTGTCTAAAGAGAATTTATTTGGTGACTTGTAAATCGTTACTTTGCATTATGCCAGGATTAATGAAGAAATTTGAAAGGCAGGTGTTACACCCACCTCTCTCCTCAAAAAAAAAAAAAAGGTAAGATGTTGGGATTTTTCTTCTTTATTTGACATCAGAATATTACTGCTTTTAGAAGCTGAGACTAAAAATAAATCTGATCTAACAATTTTGTTATCCAGAAACATAGGGGTGTCAACTTAATGTAGTACAAAAAGATGAAAAATAATATGGCTCTCCAAGGAGGAGAAAAAGACTCCTCTTTCCCTTCTAACTTATCCTGGCTATATGTCATAATTCTTATGAGTTCTTTATGAGTTCAAAGAAATCTTTTTTGCCACTTGATAATGAACTATGATCACAAGTTAATTACCAAATAGTAATCAGAGAATTGACAGAATCTCATTCTCACTCATTTCCCTTGATGTTGGTGATATGTGTTTTAGAAATAGGTGGTGTCATGGTTCATACTATGTAACAACATAGCTATGACTTTTAGTATAATATAACAATTTCATGTAGTATAAATGATAACCTCTATGATATTAATAAGGCAAGTTTACAAGTAGATCTATGTTTAGCCTTATCTGAATAAGGGTAAGTCTCTTCAAGAGTGTGGTCTGCATGGTTCTTAAAGTTTGGACTCATTGGCAAAAGGCTAGAAAACTGCTTGACATGCTTGTATCTGACTATGTGGCTCACAGCCTGCAGACTTAAACCAATGATCTGCCATACTTACTAGCATTGTATTTGTCAGCCTCCAAATCCAGAAGCCAGCTGTCTGTGATCCTGCTTCCCAATAACTTTTGGTCATGTCAGCCTCCAAAGCCAGTAGCCCGAGGCCCTGCCTTCTAGTAGTCTGGCCTAGAGATCTAGGATTTGCCTATATAATAAGTAAAAAACTATTTCATTGAAAGAAATCTCTCTTCTCCCTTTGGCTGTGTGAGTGTAAACTAAAAAACTCAATTCATTATTGTTTAATCAGTAGCTGATCCTCTGGCATGTTTTTGGAGCTGTAAATCACATGACAGGAGAATACCTATCTTTCTTCTATGGAGAATCTGGTGGATTTGAATTGTCTGTCTTTGTGTTGGCAATGCAACTCTATGCCATTAAACCACCAGAGCTCCCTATATTGTTTTTAGGTGTTGCTGAGGTGACTATGACTCATGGTTACCCTATGAACAATGGATTTGAACCTTGCCTCTTTGCCATCCTCCCATCATCTCTAATGTTCTTGAACCTATTGCTACATTGACTATGTCAATTCATCTTGTTGAGGATCATCCCTCTTCCACTGACTCTGATCTTCCCTCCTTTGCTGACTCTCTATGGGCTACTTAATATTCTCCTCTAACACCAGAACTCAAAGACACTGATCCTTCATGTACTGATCTTTATTCATTGTCCAATTTTCAAATGCATAAAAGTAATTTAAAAGGCTTGAATCAGGTGCTCTTTAGTTATAAAAATGATGTCATTTTCTTTAACACCAGCAAATGTTTCCAATACAACATACTGTTTGATATCATCTTACTTGGATCTACAATCTTGGTACCAGCAGTCAAGAAATTAAATCCCTCTATGTATAAGTATATATGAATATTTAAGTGCATATAAAGGAATAGCTATTTGTGCATATAAAGGAATATATATGCATATAAAGAAATACAGATACATATAAAAGAATATAGATGCATATAAAGGAATATATATATAAACTCTATGAACTTTTAGAAATGTCAATAGTTGTAGAGGGGCTTCATAGGGTCACTATGCATGACTCAAAGTCAATCAACAACAACAACCATATATATATATATATATATATATATATATATATATATATATATACACACACACACACACACACACACACACATACATACATATAAAGGAGTGTGTGTGTGTGTATGCTTCCTAGACTTGGCTTCAGTGGAGAACAAACCTATCAGGTAGTTAGGATAAAGAATGAAGACAAACACCACATTGGAAAAGATGATGGAAAGAACTGTTTAAAAGGAATGCATGATTAGGCATGATATGCATGACAACAGTCCAGGATAAGAGGTACATTCCAAAGTGGGCTTAAGGAGGGGAGGGGAAGAAGGAGGATATGCATAATGAATGAATATTAAAGGAAAAAGCAGGGAGAGAACTGCATGAGAGGAAAAAAAGGAGCATAGGGAGGAAAATATGCAACAATGATTTAATGAAAATCCAACTTTCCTGTAATTTTTTTAAAAATTACAACTAAAATTTTAAATAGTATTGTTGGAAAAACCAGTGAAGACAAAATTAAGGCACAGAAGGTTAGCTTAGGACTTCCAACATGAGATGGTGGCTATATTAAGGTATTTGGCTAATATTCTATTATGAATCAAAACTAACCCTTGCATCAGGAATATTACCTGTCGTTCTTGTGACTCTCTCTTATACCCTCAGGAAAAGTCCTTGATAAATAATTTCAGAAAATTTTATAATTTTGTTTGATTACAAGTTTTGTTAATTTCTTAGGAGACTCTAAGCAATTATGAGACCAGATGCTTACTCAAAACAAACTTTAGAATTATGCAAGTTCTCTTTTTGATCATACAAACAGGGTCTCATGATTGTGTCAAGGCCAGACATGTACAACATAATGATTACTTTGTACTTTAAAAAAACAACTTTAATAATATATGTCATTTCCTGCCAATCAGATGTCCCACCACTCAATTTAGTAACTACTACTAAACGTCAACCAATCATTGATTTTTTACTGAATTTTCTGATATTATCTTATATGAACTCTCAGATCTGTTTCTTCTTTGGATCACTTGGCTCAGAATCCTCTGGATCTTGTAATTGCAAATTTACATATTGTCTGCTCCTCAACAGAAGCTCTTTTAAGTTAAATAAGAATCAGACTCTTCCATTTCTCCATTTTTATAAAATTATAAAAATGTTTTCTGTAAGTATGTGGAAATTATAAATATAAGTTAAAATCTGCATCTAACAGCAATGTAATCTGTCATTTGAGCTATGCTATCTTGTACTGATTTGGTAAGGCACTGAAGAAAAAGGGATGTTAGGGATGGGAAGAGAATAAATGAAAGAAAAAGTAGATAAAAGGACAAAATGTGAGAAAAAGGTTGGAGGATGTAGACAGAAATATAAAAAAGGAAAAGAAGAATAGAATCTTGAATGTTAAAGAATTAATGATAATAAAAACTAATCTAAATATTGGTGAACCAAGGTTGCTATAAAGCTTGATACATACCCAGTGGTAATGACTCGTGTTGATGTTGGCTTCGAATAGCAGCTACAAGGTTATATCCTGGACGAGCCAGTAAGGAAGCTCCTCTGTTTCTAGAGACTTCTGAGGCCTAATTTAAAAAATAAAAAATGAAGGTTGGAGGCTATCAATTTCATATGGTCTTTGATATCAATTTTTCAATATGAGGAATAACATTCTGGTACGGCCTATGATGAAAAAGTAATAAACTTA
>NW_006400026.1:2228027-2230341 GCF_000299155.1 Elephantulus edwardii
GATAAAAATAATGCCCTAAAATATAATACTTTTAGACTATTCTCTCCCCCATAGACTTCAATGCCGTAAACATATTTCATCCAATTTTTCTCAGTCTTACCCCCACCCCAATGCCAGCCTCATTCTACAACAGTGGCACCATGTTATGATTTTTAGGAACATGTGTGAGTCAAATTTAATAACTTAATATTTAAAACATAAATAAAATATTTTTCTCATAAAGGTGTAAAAGGAGAAATCCAGGTATGTTATTATTAATAGAAATAGGATTATTCTCCTTTTCAAGAGGTAATAATGAACTTCCACAGTAAATAAGGAATAGATTTGGTATTTATATGGTATATATTAAATTTTAATAATGATTCTTTGTTATAGTACTTCTTACTCCATCCACTATCTTGAGTATTTTTAATATACTATTGCATATTCTCACAACAGTTATGCAAGTAATGTTAGCTTTAATTTGAAAAAAATGTGGAAAATGAGGTTGTTGTTGTTGGTAAATTATTCTAAATTTTTCAGTTCTAAGAAATGAAACTAAGATTTTAATTGATTTTTTTACTGCAAAAGAAGTGCCTACTTTTCTTTATATACTGCCCTACAACCAACTGGTTTCAGTTGGACATTTTGACAAAACTTCATGGGATAAATGCCTCACTTCACTTGAAAGGATACCTGTGGTGATTACATTTAAGCTAACTTAATTCAATTTCCAATTTTAAAAAATTTCTTAAATTCTAGAGCATGGCTACATTTATATTTCACTTTAAGATTGAAGACCAGGTGAGTTGTGGGCTAACCTAAAGTATATCATCCTTGATGAAAGCATAAAAGCCATTGCAAACACAGGGAAGAAAGAAAAGACTAAAATAAATGCCAAAAGGGACTTTGGAATTAGCATTACCACAGAAAGAAGATAACATTACGGGAAGAAATGCTCAAGTAAGAGAACTGAAGAGAGCATTTCAAAAGATAGCTTGAGAAGACAAAGAAAAACATTTATAAGGAAAGGAAAGAACATATTTGAAATTTCTCAAGTTGAAAGATCTGAAGAACATATTTAATCCATGAGTAGCAATACTGCAGTATTTTATAGGCAAAATCTTGTATGATCCAGAAAGTATCAAACAATCAATGGTAGAAGAAATACAGATTGGCGCCCCACTTGCTGTGCCAGAGAGGAAAGACCACAGGCACAGTGAGTTGTCCTTTCTACCATTAGAGTGTTGAGCTTGCCAAATGAAGTGAGTCCTCCTGTGAACAGAGGAACCTGAAAAAAATTCAGGTAGTCCTTCTCTGGAGCAGTTTGCTCTCTAACCAAGGTAATCAGACCAAGAACCGGTTAGGGCCCCAGGCAAGAAAGAACTCTATCACAATAATGACATTGTACTAATAGACTACCTTACAGTCTATACAAAACCAAAACAATATTTCACCCCAGAAAAGTGATAAAAACACAAAATCAATGGATTTCTGGAAGCCAGAAAGCCGGATGGAACTCCCTGACAAAGAATTAAAAAGAAAAATGATTGAATACTTTCAACTGGTAAAAGAAAAACTCGAAGAATTGCATGATTCTACATGAAAAAGCCAAGTAGAACTTATAAAAACAATTCAAGGAGTTCCGCTGCCAGACGGGCTGGGAAGAGACCCAGGAAGAGCAATAGTCAGCCATCCACCGCCGAACTCCAGAGGAGCGAAGACTACCCGCCACTGTGTGAACCCCCCCCTGCAGCCCGCACCTGTGTGGCCCCCGACACACAGGGTGCTGCTGCATAAACAACCAGCAGCGCCCAAGCCCCGCCCCCACCTCTTGGTGGTAGTGTACAAGCCCTGCGCTGCTTAACCCCCTAGTCCCTTGCTTCCATGCACCTCAGTGCCCACCACAGCCCTGTGACCTCAGGGCACCACTGCGGATCCAGCCATCACCTGGAGCTATCAACCGAGCTGTTGTGGAACTAACCTGGAAGAAGAATGGCCGGTAGGATCTTCTCTGTGTTTACTGGGGCTGATTATCTGGGAGAGCACCTAAGGGCGTGCCCACAGGTAGGGAAATTAGCTGTGCACTCTTGGGTTCCCACCCAAAACGAGCCAGCCAGCTGGCTTCTGTGAACTCTGCAGACCAGCCAGAGGCTAGTGGGTTGGTGGGAAGCTGACCTTGACTCTTCGGATCCTGCCCGATCCAGGACCCTGCTGGAGCATGGGCTGTTGTGTGAGGGAACCTGTGTAAGTGCCACCAGGCAGGGAACACTAAGAAAACCATTGGGTAGGAAACGGACAACAGGAATTTGAATAAGGACCCCAGTCGTGAGCA
>NW_006400026.1:2232986-2236518 GCF_000299155.1 Elephantulus edwardii
TAGTCAATAGGCCTTGCATTGTAAGAACCACCTTCCCTCTGTAACTTGATTTGTGCCACTATTAGAACCTCTACTCGGAATATTATTGCTTTTTAATTTTTGACTCATGTACTTTTAACTTGTTAGTTAAATTTGTGTCTTCTAGGCTGCAACAGTTCCATGATACATCTTCAAAGTTATGAACATGTACAGCTAAGCACAATTGATAACAGTGAATCTAAATTCCAAAATCAATCTCCATAATAGTCTATGTGTTTCCTACTGCCCAAGGGGCCCTTTAGAGTAGTGAGAGAAGATCTTCACCCTGAAACCTACAGCGTCCCTTTTCAGCAGGAAGTAGCTAAGAGAATACACCATCCCCTTTTCCTTATGAATCACGGTGAAGTCTCCCTCAGGGAGGAATTATAGGGAATGGCAAAGGAGACACTGACAAAGGAGATTAATCAGAAGTGGCTTTGACAAGCACTGTGGCAACAGGACAATTAAAACTGACATTCAAGGGGGGGAAGAAGAACGAACTGGGGGGGGAGGAGGGTAGAGAAAATGGTGCAACAATGAATGAATGAAAACCCAAAATCTCTGTAAATGTTCATTAAAACTAATAAAATTTAATAATTTTAAAAAAAGAAAGCTGGACAATGACTAGGAATGATAGAAATATAACTGATGCCTTTGAGCTGTGGTACTAAAAAAGAATATTGAATATGCCATGGACTATTAGGAGAACAAACAGGTTCGTCCTCGAGAACCAGGCTGGTCCTTGGAGAAAAGGATTCTGAGGCTTCATCTGACATATACCGGACACGTTGTAAGGAGGAACCAGTCCTTGGAAAGGGAAATTATGCTTGGAAAGGTGGAGGGACAGTGTAAGAGTGGAAGACCCTTGATGAGATGGACTGACTCAGTTACTAGGGTAATGGGTTTGCACAAGATAGAGCAGGGTGCAGATCTGTTGTACATAGGGGTCACTATCGATGGCACTTAACAACAACATCAACTGGAATCCATAACAAGAAAAAGGAGGGGAAAGGCACTGAGAAAGTTGTGAAAGTGTTACTAGAGGAAAATTTTCCAAGAATAATGAAGAATTAGAAAAAATACATACAAGAAACTGAGTGGACTCCATATAGATTAGACACACACACACACACACACACAAACCACCAAGGCATGTCATAGTCAAATTCAGCAAAATCAAAGAAAAGAAGAGAAATCTGAAAGCAGCTAGTAACTTACATAGGAGATTAAATAAGATTAATTGTTAATATCTCAACAGAAACCATGCAAGCAAGAAGACAGTGAAATGACATATATCAAACACTCAAAGAACACAACTTTCAACAAATAATATTGTAGACAACAAAATGATCTGTCAAATATGATGGAGAGATCAAAATATTCTCAGAAAATCAGGATCTATGGATGTTTGAAAAATTAAGACCAATATTGCTGGAAATGCTGTAGAAAGTCTTTCTCATAGAGAAGTCACAGGAAGGAGGATGGATCAAAGTAACCAGCAACAATACCAAAAAGAACCTAACAGAATGATACCAAGAAAACCTTGCCTCTCAATAACTGCATTGACTGTGAATTGTTTAGATGCACCAGTGAAGAGAAAAAGAGTAGCATAATGGATAAAAAAAAACCCAAAACCCATCAATATATTGTCTATAAGACACACACATAAAAAATAAAGATAAAAACAGACTAAAAATGAAAGGTGGAAACAAATATACTAAGCAAATGATAACAGAAAAACCCGCATATTAATCTACAATAAAACAACTTACAGCGTAAAAACTATCACAAAGGACAAGGAAGGGCACTATATAATGCTTAAAGTGTCAATAGGAGAAGAGGATATAGCCATAATTAAAATCTATGCACAAAGTGATATACCTATAAAATACAAAAAATAAATGTTAACATAACTAAAAAAAAGAAATGGATGGACAACACAACCAGACAAGTAGATTTCAATCCATCTATCTCAAGGAAAGGTAGAACTACCAGGGGCAGGGGGGAACCCCCCCAAAAAAACCCCTCAGCAAAGATACTGAAGAATTAAGCCACGTGATCAATCAACTCAATATCATAGATATATAGGGGTAATCCACCCCAAAAGATCAGTATGCATTCTTTTCCAGTGCACATGGAACACTCTCCAGAATAGAACATATTGTAGGTCACAAAGCAAGCCTCAATAAATTAAAGAACAAACATAGAAATAAAATAATCCATTTTTCAGACCACAGTGCTGCAAACTTAGAAATCGACAAAAGGACAAAGGAGGGGAGAAAAACACCAAAACACTAAAAACCACACATCATACATCAAGAAGCTGAACAATGCCCTGCTTGAACAAGAGTAGGCAATAGAAGAAATAAAAAAGAAATTAGTTTCTTAAATGAGAATGAAACACAACTTAGAGGTCAATTTATAGGTAAGCAAACACATCAGACAGGAAGAAGAATGGTAATCATTTCTTTAACCCATTATCTCCAACATTTAGAAAATTGTGTACCATTAAGTCAGAACTGACTCATAGCTGACCTTCCAGCAGGTTTCAAAGGCAATAAATCACATGGAGAGATTGCCCATTGTTTTCCCAATGGGAGCAGTTGGTGGATTTGAACCACATGTCTTTTGGCTAATAGTAAAACTCCTTTCCACTAAGCCACCAGAGGTTTCTTTAAATATTTCTTGTCGTTATGTACTGCTGAGTTGAAATCAGAACTGACTCATAGCTGACCCTCTGTCAAGATTTCAGTGACTGTACATATCATGCGTCAGGAGAACTGATGCCTTTGAGCTGTGGTGTTAGAGAAGAATGTTGAATATGGCATGGACTGCTAAGAAAATTAACAGGTTCATCGTGGATAGGGTTAAACCAGGCTGCTCCTTGGAGGCAAAGATTCTGAAGGTTCGTCTGACATATTTTGGACATGTTGCAAGGAGAGACCAGTCCTTGGAGAAAGATTTCATGCTTGGGAGGGTGGAGGGACAGCGCTGGAGAGGAAGACCCACTATGAGGTAGATTGATTCAGTGACTGGGGTAGTGGGGGTATGTGTGTTGGAGATAGTGAGACTGGCACAGGATAGAGCAGGGTTTAGGGCTCTTGTACACAGGGTTGTTATGAGTCACAGGTGACTTGATGGCACATAACAACAATACCACCAACACCAACACCACCACATCAAGGAGATTGCCTATCTTTCTCCCTTAGAATCCTTGGTACATTCAAACTGCTTGCCATTGAATTGGCAGTATAACTCCTTAGCACTCAGAAACCAGAACTTTAATGTTGTTGTTGTTATGTGCCGTCGAGTCATTTGCGACTCATAGCGACCCTATGTGCAACAGCCCTAAACCCTGCTCTATCCAATCTCATTGCCCCTGACACACCCATCCCGATTACGCCAGTCACTGAATCAATCCACCTCATAGAGAGTCTTCCCCTCCTGCGCTGTCCCTCTATTCTACCCAGCATGATGTCTCTCTCTAAAGACCTGTCTCCTTACAACATGTCCA
>NW_006400026.1:2237947-2250341 GCF_000299155.1 Elephantulus edwardii
GCTGAAACCAGAGAATACCAGAAGATTATGCAAAGGCATTTGACTGCGTGGATCATAACAAACTGTGGCTGACTCTGAGAAGAATGGGAATCCCAGAACATTTAATTGTGTTAATGCGAAACCTATACTTGGACCAAGAGGCAGTCGTCAGAACAGAGCAGGGTAACACTGCATGGTTCAAAATTAGGAAGAACTTTAATAGTCAGTATTTATGTAGCTACATTTCCTAGTTTTCTTGAAATGCTTACCATTCGAAGTGATGAAAACACTTCTCTGTCCATAGAGGGAAGTAATTTTTAATGAAGTTCAGTCTATATATAACTTTTAATATGGATTACATTGTAACATATAGAAAAGAAACATTTTCAATTGAACTGAAAAGCACTATCATGATAAATGGAGTTAATATTGAAGTTATAAAGGATTCCACTGTTTTTGGATGCACAAGGAATACCCAAGAAAGCAGGAGTCAAGAAATCAAACAAACAATGTAATACACTGGTCAAACTACTGTCAAGGATCTCTTTAAAATACCATAGAACAAGGGTTTCATTTTAAAGACTAAGATGTGCCTGATAAGTCATAATGAACATACCATGATCAGCCAGGAGAACAAATTGGTCTGTCTTGAAAAGGGCAAAACCAAGTTTCTCCCTGGAGGCAAGTATTTTGAAGCTCTGTCTCACATACCTTGGACATGTGGCCAGGAGGGACCAGTCCTTGGAGGACATCATGCTTGGAAGGGTGGAGGGATGATGCAAAAGAGGAAGATCCCATATGAGATGGATTGACATGATAACTGGGGCAATGGAATTAGGTGTGTCCCAGTCAATGAGACTGGCTCAGGACAGGGCAGGGTTCAGAGTTGTTGTATCCAGGGTTTCTATGAGTCACAGACAACTTGACTGCACATAATAAAAACAGGTGAAATTATACAATATTATTATTTTGTACAGGTTAAATATTGACAATTAATAAAGATCAGGGAAGAATTTATTATTTTGAATTGTGGAAATGGTGTAGAGTATTGAATATACTGTGGGCTGTCACACATCTGTTTTGGAAGAAGTCAGGCAGATTACTTCTTAGAAGCAAGAATTGTGAGAAGTCATATATTTGGGAATAATATTCAGGAGAGACAAGTCCCTGGAAAAGGACATCATGCACTGAAGAGTGGAGGGTCAGCCAAGAACAGTAAGGCCCTCTCTGAGATAGACGGATACAATGAATACAATAGTTGATATAAGAACAGAAAAGATTAACATTATAAGATAGAATTAGTCAGGATTTCCATCTGCTGTACACAGGGTGGCTATGAGTCAGAGCTGACTTGATGGTACCTAGGAACAATGTTTCCAAAGGAAAGATCATAGTTTTATTTATTTGCTACTTAATACATAATATTCATAATTATAGAGTTATTCTAAAATGTGTCAGAGTCCAACTAAACTTTCAGTTACATGAAGTTTACAAGAAATCAAGAAGTAAATTGCCAAATATAAGAAACAATGCAGAAGTGACCCCCCCACCCCCCTCTCTTTAAAGACAAGCTTCCTGAATGAGGATCCTTCCTTATCATCAACAAACTAAGTTCAATGTATCACTGTCAATACAAAATTTACTCATTCCAGATCCTCCACTTGTTTCTGAGGCTGTTAATCACAGGGGAGGAGATTGCTTATTGGTTTGAAACACCAGAGATACTTAGCCTTTGGGTTAGCAGAGCAACTCCCTACGACTATGCTACCAGAGCTCTCTTTCATGTCACCAGCACCAATAACATAAATATTCCTATCAAAGAAATTCACTGCACAGAATGACTCAGAGTGACTTGTGTATTTAAAGTGAAAGATATGTTTCTCTTCCCCACTCAGCTCTCAAACTAACCTGAATAAGTTTTTTGTGCATATTCTTTCAGAAATTTTTCATGATCAGTGACACTTACTACAATATCTCATTAACTCCTCACTGTACTGTACCTTTCTTTTCACCTCACCTCATCCATCCATCCATCCATCCATCCATCCATCCATCCATCCATCCATTCATCCATCCACTAATCTTTGCTCCCCCTTCCTCCCTTCTGATCCCTGTTAACATGTTGTAAATGTTTCTGTGTGTAAACTTTTCCTCAACTTTCCCCCCATTTAATCATATATATTTTGTTTCCTATCATTTATTACACAGTATCTGTTCATCCATTTATTCCATGCTGTCACTTACCCCCATAACATAGTCATTGTTTATCAATTCCTTTTCTACTCGCTCCCAGCCTCAATCCTGTAAGCACACTAGAATGATTCTGTTCCTTTGTTGACATTTCTCCAATTCTATTTTTAGCCCTCTTACAATGTTGTTGTTGTTGTTGTTATGTGCCGTCGAGTCATTTGCGACTCATAGCGACCCTATGTACAACAGCCTTAAACCGTGCTCTATTCCGTGCCAATCTCATTGCCTCTAACACACCCATCCCAATTACCCCAGTCACTGAATCAATCCACCTCATAGAAGGTCTACCCCTCCTGCGCTGTCCCTCCACTCTACCCAGCATGATGTCCCTCTCTAAAGACCTGTCTCTCCTTACAACATGTCCAAAGTATGTCAGACGAAGCCCCAGAATCCTTGCCTCCAAAGAGCAGCCTGGTTTAACCCTCTCTACTATGAATCTGTTTGTTTTCTTGGCAGTCCATGGTACATTCAATACTCTTCTCCAGCACCACAGCTCAAAGGCATCAATTCTTCTTCTAATCTCCCTAGTCATTGTCCAGCTCTCTGATGCATAACAAGTGATTGCAAAAACCATGGCCTGTATCAGGTGCACCTTAGTCTCCAGAGAGACACCGTTGCTCTTGAGTACTTTAGAGAGGTCCCTAACCGCTGACTTTCCCATCGCAATACAATAGAGATGTATATATTTGAATTGTGGTATTAGCAATACTATGCATCATTAGAAAACAAAAATAATTAGTACTAGAATAAATATTTAGAAACAAGGATGGTAGTATTTTGGCTTGCTTACCTTGAATATATTACCAGGAAAGATCAATATAAGGGGATTGTACTTAATAGAGTATGTTGTTGTTTGCTTTTATGTGCCATGGAAATCAACTCTGTTGCCATATGAACATCAGAACCTTGCCCTATCTGGTGCCATTTTCACAATCTCTACCTTGTTAAATACATTGCTGCAGTCACTGTACCAGTCTATCTTGTTGAGAGTATTACTCTTTTTCTCTGGCCCTCTACCTTTCTCTGCATGGCAATTGCGTTGGGACTTCTACTATCATGTAAGATATCATGCTGAGACTGGTCCCACCTGATAACATGCAAAAGTATATATGACAAAGTTTCTTTATCTTTGCCTCTAATGGGCACCTTGCTCACAATTCCTCCAAGAAGTGTTCTTTTGTCATTCAGTGGGGTATTCAGTACCCTTTGCCAACAGCAAAATTCAAAAGCATAGAGCCTTTTTTGGTCTTTCTTTCACATTGTCCAATTTTCATAGGCATAAGAGAAAATTTCAGAGGGAAGAAATCAAGATACTAAGGAGCTGAACAGAAGATTTCAAAGGGCAGTGTGGGAAGACAAAGTAAAGTGTCATAATGAAATATGCAAAGAGCTGGAATCAGAAAATCCTAGGGTCCGAACTTGCTCAGTATTTCTTAAGCTCAAGAAACTGAAGAACAAATTGAAGCCTTGAGTTGCAATACTTAAGGATGCTTTGGACAGAATGTTAAATGATCCAGGAAGTATTAAAAGAAGATGGAAAGAGTATATAGAGTCATTGTACCAAAAGGAATTAGCATACACAGAGAATTTTATGAAACAACATATGAGCAAGCACCTCTTGTGATAAACGAGGAAGTCCAAGCTGTTTTGAAAATAAGGCCCCAGGAAATGATGGTATACCAATTGGCATAGTTCAACTAACTGATGCTGCCCTAGATGTGCTCACCAAGTTGTGTCAAGAAATCTGGAGAACAACCACCTGCCAAGAGAATTATATTTTTTTACATTCCAAAGAAAGGTCACCTGTCAGAGTATGGAAATTATCAAACAATATCATTAATTTCACATGCAAGCAGGATTGGGCTGAAGATTATCCAAAAATAAGTGGAATAGCACATCGACAGATAACCACCAGAAGTGCAGGCTGGGTTTAGAAGGGGTCGTGGTACTAGGCATATGGTAGCTAATGTTAGATGGATCTTGCCTAAAAGCAGGGAATACCAAAGGAACATCTATGTATGTTTCAGTGATTATGCAAAGGCTTTTGACTGTGTGGATCACAACAAAAACAGTGGCTAACTAAGAAAAATGGGAATTCCAGAATACTTGACTATGCTAATGTGAAATCTACACTTGGACCAGGAGGTACTCATCGTAACAGAGCAAGGCAACACTGCATGGTTCAAAACTAGGAAGAGAGTATGCCAGGGATGTGACCTATCTTCATATGTTTTTTAAATTTTAATTTTTTATTAATTTTAATAAACTTTTACAGAGATTTTGGATTTCCATTCATTCATTGTTGCATTTTGCTCCCTGCCCAGCTCTCCCCACCCCCTCCCTCTAGTTTGTTCCTCTCTTTGAAAATTAAAAGAAACATACTTTCATTGGTATACACCTCTCCCCCACACACACCCCCCAAGTACACTCACTATACAGTCTTCATTCTGGACACTTGTCATGACCATAATACCCAATAATATATTGCTTTTAAGCAGTTCTCGCCTTCACCTGTTTCAATGCAGTATACATAATTTATCCAATCTTTCTCAGTCTTACCCCAACCCTGATGTCAGTCCCATTCTACAACAGTGGCACTGTGCAGTATTTGTCCTTTAGTGACTGAGATATTTCACAGAGCATAATGTCCTCCACGGTCACCCATTTTGAATAATATTGCATGAGTTCCTTGTTTTTTAATGCAGCATAGTATTCGTTTTTTTTATTATTGTATTGTGTGAATACACCAGCGCTTCTCTATCCATTCACTTGTTAATGGACACCTGGGTTGTTTCCAACTCTTTGCTATTGTAAACAAAGTTGCAATAAACATGGGTATGAATCAAGCATCAAGGACTCTCCTTCATAGGGTCGCTATGAGTCGCATGCGACTCGAAGGCACTTAACAACAATAACATCAACAGAGAGAGAAAGAGATCAGCTGGCCCAGTGAAGAGAAAACAATGCAACCAAGACAAAGGTGGGTGACTTTTAATTCGCGGCCCTCAGGCCAGTCTTTCATTATTTTTGTTCAGACATTCCTCTAGGTCGTATAGCCCTGGTGTACAAGTTGCCATTCTGCGGTCACTTGTGGTTGCTGTGAGGCTGAACACTGTGACACGGATGTGTCAAATGTGTTAATGGCTGGCTACCCAATGCGGACTGAGAGTGGGGCGGAGCTCTCCGATTGAACAAGCATGGAAGGAGTAGTGGCGCCCACTTCCATAATAGCTTGCCTCCGGAAAACCTATGAACTTGAAGAGAGGATGAAAGGCACCCAAGCGTCAAGGACTCTCCTTCATAGGGTCGCTATGAATCGCCTGTGACTCGACGGCACTTAACAACAACAACATGCATATATCTGCCTGGGTGGCAGTTATGGTTTCTTTAGGGTATATTCCCAGTAGAGAACTGCTGAGTCAAATGGTATTTCTATTTGCAACTTTTTGAGAGGGCGCCACACAGCCTTCCATAGTGGTTGCACCATTTTAGACTCCCACCAACAGTGAATAAGCATTCCAGTTTCTCCACAACCTCGCCAGCATTTGATGTTTGCTGCTCTGTTGAATTTTTCTATTCTTACCGGGATGAGGTGATATCTCATAGTTGTCTTGATTTGCATCTTTGTTCAAGCTAGGCATTTTGAACATCTTTTCATGTGCTTGTTTTCCATCTGAATGTCTTTCTTGTTGAAGTGTCTGGTCATATCCTGTGCCTGTTTTTCAACTGGGTTATTTACCTTTATCTTCTTGTGGTGCTTGAGTATTTTATAAATTCTAGATATAAGTCCCTTATCTGACATGTCATTACTAGTTATTTTTTTTCCCAGTCTGTGGCTTGCCTTTTTACCCTGTTGGAGAAGTTTTTATATGTGACATGTCAGATAAGGGACTTATATCTGTTGTTGTTGTTGTTGTCGTCGCTATGAGTCGCAGGCGACTCGATGGCACATAACAACAACAACAACAGATATAAGTCCCTTATCTGACATGCCATTACTAATTATTTTTTCCCCAGTCTGTGGCTTGCCTTTTTACCCTGTTGGAGAAGTTTTTAGATGTGCATAGGGATTTGATTCTTAGAAGGTCCCATATATCTATTTTATCTTCTCCTAGTTGTAGACTTTTCAGGATTCTTAGAAGACTGTTTATGTTGTAGATTGGACTTCTAGAGTTCTTCCAAGGTTTTCTTTAATGAAATGTATAGTCCTTGGTTTTAGTCCTAGGTTCATGATCCATTTTGAGTTGGTTTTTGTGGTCGGAGTGAGGTGTGGATATTGCTTGAGTGTTCTACAGATAGTTTTCCAATTCTGCCAGCACCATTTGTTAAAAAGACTAGTTTCCCCACTTAACTTATTTTATCTCTTTGTCAAAAATCAATTGACCATACATAGATGGGCTTATTTCTGGATTCTCTATTCTATTCCATTGATCTATGTGTCTGTCATTATACCTGTACCATGCTGTCTTGACCACCAAGGCAGTGTAGTAAGATTTAAAATCAGGGAGTGATATGTTTCCTACCTTGTTCCTCTTTTTAAGGAGTGCTTTGCTTATTTGGGGTCTCTTTCCATTCCAAATGAAGTTGGAGATTGCCGTTTTCTTTTTTTTAATTATTAAATTTTATTCATTTTCATGAACATTTACAGAGATCTTGGGTTTTCATTCATTCATTCATTGTTGCACGAGATTGCCTTTTTCATCTCATTGAGGAATGGAATTGGTATTTGGATTTGGATTGCATCGAACATGTAAATTGCCTTTGGTAGTATTGTCAGTTTTACAATATTGAGTCCTCCTGTCCATGACAAAGGGATATTCTTCCACTTCTCCAGGTCTCTTTTTGTTTCTTGTAGTAATGCTTTGTAATTTTCTTTTAATATGTCTTTTGTGTTTCTGGTTAAGTTTACTCCCAAGTATTTAATCTTGTGATTAGCTATTGTGAAGGGTATTGTTTTATTCAGCACCAGGTCTGTATTTTCTTTGTCACTGTAAAGAAATCCAATTCATTTATGTATGTTGATCTTGTATCCTGTCACTTTGCTGAACTGGTCAACTATGTCCAGTAGTTTTCTTGCTAATCTTTGGGCTTTCTAAGTATACTGTCATATCATCAGCAAAGAGATAATTTCACCTCCTCTTTGCCAATTTGGGTACCTCTATGTCCTTCTCTTGTCTTATTGCTATCGCTAATACTTCCAATACAATATTGAATAGGAGAAGTTATAGTGGGCATCCTTGCATAGTTCCCATACCTTTTCAATCTATATGCAGAACAGATTATCTGGGAGGCTGGGCTCTATGAGGAGAAATGTGGCATCAGGATTGGAGGAAGCCTCATCAACACTCTGTGTTATGCAGACGACACAACTCTGCTTGCTGAAATTGAAGCACTTGCTGCAGAAGGTCAAGGACTGTAGCCTTCAATGTGGATTTAAGCTCAATATCAATGAACCAAAGATTCTCACCACTAGAATAATTGTCAGCATCATGATAGATGGTGGAGAGTTTGAGATTGTCCACAACTTTAGTTTGGTTTGCTCCACAATCAATAATCTTGTTACCAGCAGCCAGGAAATTAAAAGACATATTGTGTTAGGAAAGTCAGCTGTTAGAGTCTTCTCCAAAGTACAGAAGAACAATGATGTCAGTCTAGAGACTAAAGTGAGCCTGATACAGGCCATGGTCTTTGCAATCACTTGCTGTGAGTCAGAAAATGCTGTGAATCAGGACAATGACTAGGGATGATAGAAGGAGAAGTGATGCCTTGGAGTTGTGGTACTGAAGAAGAGTATTGAATATACTATGGACTGCTAAGAAAATGAACAGGTTCATTCTGGAGAAGGTGAAATTAGGCTGCTCTGTGGAGGCAAGGATTCTGAAGCTTCATCTGTCATACTTTGGACCTGTTGCAAGGAGAGATCAGTCCTTAGAGAGGGACATCACTCTTGGAAGGGTGGAGGGACAGTACAGGAGAGGAAGACCCTTGATGAGATGGATTGATTCAGTGACTGGGATAATGGGGGTAGTTATGTCAGAGACAATAAGGTTTGTACAGGATAGAGCAAGGGTTAGGCCTGTTGTACATAGTATCTCTATGAGTTGGAGGTGACTCGATGACACAGACAATACAATACCATGGCTTAGATCAGGCACAACTTGGTTTTTAAACTGACAACTTCTTTATCAACTATCAGTTTAAAGAGGTCCTTGACAGCAAATTTTCTCAATGTCTGTGTCTTTTCATTTCTTCACTACTGCTTAGGTGACTACTATGATCTAAATAAAGGGAACATATCACATAAATGGATTGGTACAACAGCCATAAAATTGCCTCACACATATAAATAATTATGAAGATGCCCTTTCCTCAGCAGTTAGTGTGATGTTGACAACCTTGCTTTGGTGAAGCTCTGCTTCATCAAAGTACTTACAGAGAATAAATGGGAAGTCACATAATGGCGACTATTGAAAACCTGAAGAAGAGACAGTTGGTTGGCTGGTGGGTGAGTTAGAAGTGTAAGTGCGGAGTCATATATCAATAACTGACGCACATTAGTGCCATTTAATTATCATGTGTTAGAGTCAGTGAGGATTTTTGCTATTGCAGATAGCTTTTGTCAGTATTTCTGATACTCAGCATACAATGCAAACTGTGAGAACTAGAGGGGATTGCTTGTTTTTGTGCATCTCACGAGCTTTCTGCCATTGATAGAGGGTATTGTATCACTTTTCTATTGCTCCTTATTGATGGGAAAGATAGGAGTTTTTCTACTGTGGCAAGTTTTACTCTTATTCTTTCATGTGTCCAGCTTTCATAGGTTTTACTGTAATGCTATTTGAGCTATTTTAATATTTTGGAATTGATAATGTGATGCTCGCAGACTCAACCTTTTTCTTTGTTATAGAAATTACTTTAGTATGTGTATTTTCAGCTTAATTTCTCGGAATTGTCTTTAGGGGGTTCTTTTTTACTTTAGATAATCAGTATTTTTATTTTATTGACAGCAAATCTACCTGTATCATTGAACTTCTTCAACCACAAAGAAAAATGTACTGTGTATTAATATTGAAATCACCTTAATCATTCAAAACATCTTAGGTATTTAAGATAAAATGTCTTATTTCAAGTGGATCCAGAGTCTTAAATTTATCTATTTTCTATTCTTAAGACAATACTTTGGCGAAGTCAGACCAGAGTGAAGCCAGACTGGAGTGAAGCTGGACTAGAGCCAAGCCAGACCAGAATGAAGCTAGACCACAGTGAGGCAGGACTGGAATGAAGCCAAGAGCAGGCCGTTTCCCCCACCCCTGCATGCTCAATTGGTGAGATTCTGTGTGTGTCTGAAACTTGCCCCATATCCATGGCTGTCCCATGAGTGTGCCTGCCCCATGTCCATGCCTGTCTGTGCCCATGACTGCTCCATACCTCTACACTCCTCCTTGCATCTCCTTGGGTCCAGTCAGCTAACTGCCTTTAATCTGGAAAACCTTGGTCTTCTACAGTTATGAACAGAAGAGACTGCTTTCACAAGCCCTGAACTAAAACTTTCCTTGGGTGAGAAGTTCAGAGAGAAACACAGGCAGGGTAACTGCACCAACCCCTCCTGGAGCAGTGATTTCAGATCAAGAGCTTATCATTGCCTCAAGCATGAAAAACTCTACCATAGCAATGTCAAGTAAGAAGCAGGCTACCTCACACTCTACACAGCTCAAAGAAGTCACTCCTGAAAGGTGACACAACATCAATGGATTTCTTAATGCCAGAAAGTTTGATGGAACTTTCTGACACTGAATTTAAAAGAAAAATGACTGAATATTTTCAATGGGTGAAAGACAAACATGAAGACTAACAGGACACTATAAACAAAAGCAGGAGGACTTTAAAAACAAAACAAAACAATGGAGCTAAAACAAATGAGGCATTAGAGACTCTGGAAACATAAAAAACCATGATCCAAAAATGAGGTCCAATATTTCAGTTGCTGTCAATATGATAGAGAGACACATGAAAAGAGTTGAAAAGATGGAAAACAGAATAGTAAAATAGAAGATAGAATGGTCATCTCAGATCTACTAGAGTTAAAAGTTGAATCAAAATGAAAGGGAAAAGAAGAAAACCTAAGAATAATGTAAGACACCATCTAGAGAAATAACATGAACATCATTGGTAGCCCAGAACAGGAAGAAACAAGTAAAGGCATTGAAAAAGTTGCAGAAGAATTACTAGCAGAAAACTTTCCTGGCATAATGAAGAATGAGAGAACATATATTCAAGAAGCTGAGCAAACACCATATAGAATAGACTCCAAAAGAAAAACAACAAGGTATATTATAGTAAAATTTGACAGAATCAAAGATAAGGAGAGGATTCTGAAAGGAGTGTGGGAGAAACAAAGAGTAATCTATAAGGGAGAGCAAATAAATTAAGTGATGATTTCTCAGCAGAAACCATGTGAGCAAGAAGACAGTGGAATGACATATATCAAACACTCAAAGAACACAACTTTCAACCAAGAATACTGTATACAGCAAAATTGTCCATCAGATATGAAGGGGAAGAACAAGATATTTCAGAAAAACAGAACCTAAGGGATTTTGTAAAAACAAGACCAGCATTGCAGGAAACACTGAGAGATGTTGTCCTTACAGAGGTGTCACCGAAAGCAGGTTGGACCAAAGTAACTAGCAACACCACAAAAAAAAACAAAATGATAGCAATAAAACCTTGCCACTCAATAATCATATTGAAATATAAATGGTTTAATGCACCACTGAAGAAAAAAAAAGTAGCAAATTGAATGAAAACCACAAAATCCTTATTCACTGCTGTTGGGAGTGTAAGATGGTGTAACCACTATAGAACACAATATGTATGGCGCTTTCTCAAAGTTGGAAAGAGAAATATCATTTGACCCAGGAATTCCACTACTGGGAATATACCCTAAAAAACCTATAACTGCTACCCAAGCAGGTATATGTCCACTCATGTTTATTGCTCCTTTGTTCACAATAGCAAAGTGTTGGAAACAACCCAAGTGCACATCAACAAATGAATGGATAGAGAAGCTGTGGTATCCTCACACAATAGAATACTATGTTGCACTGAAAAACAAGACACTCATGAAATACTATACAAAATGGGTGAACCTGGAGTACATTATACTGAGTGAAATATCTCAGTCATAAAAGGACAAATACTACATAGCGCCACTGTTGTAAAATGAGACGGACATCAAGGTTGGGAGAATGTAAGAAAATAGGGTATAAATAATGCATATGGCATTGAAATAGATGAGTGAATTATTTAAAAGGATTATACGATTAGGTATTATTTTCATGGCAAGGGTCCAGAATAAGAAGTGCATAGTAAAGTGGATTTTGGCGGGGGGAGGGGATGCATAATAATGAAAGAATTTTTTTTTCTTTTCAAAGAGAAAAGATAACTGGGGGAGTAAGGGTTGACAGAGGGGGAAATGTGTAACAATATATGAATGGAAATCCAAAGTCTGTAAACTTTCACTAAAATTTCAATTAAAAAATATAATATTTTGTTCTTCCTGAACTGCTAAAAAATGTAGTGACAAGAACTCTGCAGGCTGAGGTGGAAAGCTGGGGCATTATTTTTGTAGTTTATAGATATGACAGCTGGGAGATTAATGTATGGAGAATCTTTATATTTAATAATGCCCTCATTTTGTATGTTTGTATGTGTATAAGAAGGATTTTTCTTTTAGTTTCAAAATTTTATAAAACCTATGATTATCTCAAAAGAAAAATTCATTTTGTCACACTGGCATTAAACCCTTGGGGGGGATAGTTATGTTTCTCAGGTTATAGACTACTACTCCTGAAAAATTAGTCAAGACCATTTTTTCACATGCTAGAATTTCTTTAAAATTGATACAGATGCATCAGCAACACATTCCTCTAAGGAGAATGTTTGATATCTTTAGGAGATTGCAGACCAGGTGTACTGTAATTGCCATAGTATCCCCTGAGCTGTCCTATACATATCTTGTGTTGTTGTTGTTGTTATGTGCCGTCGAGTCGCCTGAGACTCATAGCGACCCTATGTACAACAGCCCTAAACTCCGCTCTGTCCAGTGCCAATCGCACTGTCTCTGACACTCCCATCCCAATTATCCCAGTCACTGAATCAATCC
>NW_006400026.1:2252022-2255836 GCF_000299155.1 Elephantulus edwardii
CGCTCCAGTGCAATTTTCAGAGTCTCTTCTGACATCCATTTTGGTGCAAAGACAGAAAAAAGACGTATCTTGTAGAAAAGGAATATTTTGCCTACTTTCTTTTCCGTTTCTTTGTTTTTCATGTTTTGCTTTATTGTAACATAGTCTGCAATAATCATTTTGTTTTCCTGTTGGGATTTTTTTTTTTAGAGGGAGCAGGGAGAATTGCTTTCAGAGCCCACATCTTCTTAGATTCTGGAAGTTTCTAGGAAAAGAAGGTACTGATACTTTAGAAGTGTTAGCACTCCCCTCAGTGTGGGGTAGTGTGATTGGTGGAATTGTATACCAATGAAGAAATTTTTCTTTTAGTTTTCAAAGAGAGGAGTGTACTGGAGGTGGCGAGGGGGTGCAGGGAGAAAAGTGCAACAATGAATGAATGGAAATCCAAAATCTCTGTAAATGTTTATGAAAATTAATAAAAAAAGAAAATAAAAACATTTTTTAAAAGAAGTGTTAGCACTTCCAAAGGATGTGCACCTTAGGCTTTAGGAAATATAGTTTCTTACTACACACAGCCACAAGCATGGGGACTTACTTATATTGCAATTTCAGTTTTCTCTAAAACAAGACAGATTTTTTTTAAGCAATGATGTGTTGGAAAAAAAGGGAGAAGAAATATAAACTTAACATAGGTCTAGGGAGGTCATTCGGTATCTTAGAGGCTGTCATTCATTCTTCTACACAGAATGAGAAGCCCTGGCAATTTAGGGAGTTGTTAACCAAAAGGAGAGCAGTTTAAATCCATCAGTTGCTCTACAGAAGAAAATTGATGACTTCCTCTTGTAAAAATTACAGCTCAGAAACCTGATCGAGTGTTGCTATGAGTTAAATATAGCTTGTGCAAAATCAGTTTTTTCTTAGTTTTGAGGGCTGGCAGTCATTTTTCTTCACAGAGTAGTACATAATGGCTAATTCTCTTTATAAGCATGCATCTCCAAAGTTTGGTTACTAAGAAACAGATCTGATCTCACAAGGAAAGAAAGCAACTAGGCTATCCTATGAAAAGATATGAAGGGTAGGCATGAGGGGAATATTACCTCTCCAGCGCTGTAACTTCGGAGCCTCTGGAGGTGCTGTCGATGGGTCAGGTGATTGGGAAGACGACCGTTCTGAAGAGGGATTCGGGGGTCAATGAAAGTGGTGGCTCGACTGTTGTGGTCCACAAAAAAAGACTGCAGAAAAAGGCATACTGCATGAAAGTAAGTCCAAATGAACTCAATAACATAAGGGAATGGGTTCAGTCATCATGCTTACTTCTCTTCTTTTCCACCTTCATTTATTTACTCAAAACTCAGCTATCTAGTTATGGGACTGAAGTACTAGCAGTCACTGACAAACACTCGTCACTGTGCACTTTATAGTGTACAAGCACTTTGCACTGTGTGTGTAGCTGAGTAGTGATTCAACTAAAAAACTCAATTTATTGTCCTTGAATCGGAATTGAGTCATTAGTGGTTTCAAACATCCAGAGTGCCATTTCCAGGAGGTTGTACCTCCTTATATTTTGTGTCACCAGAGCTCCCTGAGTATTGATTATAATACTTTATTTAATAATCAATGCAAGAGAAATAGAGCTTTGATAGTGTATGGTAAGTTTGTTGTTGTTTTTGATTGCCATAGGGTAGAGCACAACCCATAGTGATGCTATGAACAAAAGATCAGAAGCTTTTCCATAACTATCATCATTTCTCAAAACTCATAGAGTTTCTAGAGGCATGTTGTTTAGGATGTGGATCAGCTTTAAGATAAATTGCCTTATATTGGTTGTAAAAATTATCCTCCAAAACTAAGTACAGATTTTGACTCAGGAAGAAATGACCCACTCTAAAAGAACTCATCTATTTTTCTAAAATGTACAACAGAAACCTGGAGAACATGTATGGGAATAGCTATTCACAGTGTGGGATAAAGCTGCAAGGAATATAAAATTAGTTCAATCTGAACTTATTGATTCATGGACACTAAGAATTAATGAAGGACCTCTGGTGGCCTAGTGGTAAGGAGTTGCAATGCCAACTCAAAGGCAAGCAGTTGGAATCCATAGCCATCTCCTCCCACATGATTTATAGCCTCTGAAAACCCTCTGGAGGGTTCTTACTAGATGACACATAGCGTCAACAGCAGTTAGTGAGTTAAACAGATTCTTCAGTAAGATGGCTAAAAAAAAGATAAAATAGTCTACTGGGTTGGTTCACTGATGCACAGAGTATATGGTGGTCTACACTAAGTCAAGTTGAAGTACCAGAGCTGTCTTGGGATTCCGTAGAAAAAGGTATTCAAAGACTTAGGGAAATTGACATATTATCAGGTTAGATACATAAACCCATGGAACCCTCAGAGGACACATCTTTTACCACGTGAGTGAGGAACAAATTGGGGAAGGGAGCCCCAGTAGCCTTAAAGATTTCTGTAATTGCCATAATATATCAGCACGAATTACAGAAAAAAACGGCTATAATTAAGACACCTGATTGCTATAAAGAGAGTTCTGTTGACCTGTTGTTGTTGTTGTTATTGATTGCCATCGAGTTGAACATGACTCATATGAACAAAAGACTTATGAACAAAAGACCTGAAGCCTTTCTATAACTATCGTCATTTTTCAAAGTTCATACAATTTCTAGAGGCATGTTGTTTAGGAAGTAGATGCCACTCCTGCTGTGCTACCAAACCTAAGGCTTATAGTCTGAATCCATCAGCTATTCTGTGGGAGAAAAATAAGCAATCTCCTTCTGTGTGATTTGCTACATCTTAAAATGTGCTAGCGATCAGCTATGAGTTAGTTCTAGCAAAAGAGTACATAACAACAACAATTACTATAAAATTGATTGGTGGTAGGGGCTAAGTGGTAGGAAGTATTTGCCAGACACAAGGTTTAGATGCTATCATAAAGATCAGCAGGGTCAAAGAAACAGTAATCAAAGTAGTCTAAGATGTATGGACTTCTAGCTTTGGCTGCTTAGTTACGTCCTAGGGGACTAATTCTGACTATCTATTCTACTGCATAGTCATACACAGTTTATGCCCTACCACAGATATAATAGTTGCAGAAATGAGATTTACTAGCTGGTTTGTATCATTGGACATGGTTCTTACATACTCTAGAGGATTCAGGTTTGAGACACATGAAGGGATTTATGGGAGAAGGGCTCCTGGTTTCCAGAGATCAATGATGCTCCACTACTTAGGGAGCTGGTGTATATATATGATCACGACTTATGTGTTCACAGCTACAAAGGGAAGAAGAGCTGTGCTAATTGTACAGCCTTCCTATCCATACACCTTTCTGTTCATTACACTTCCAAACCCTTTTACCACAAAAGATAGGCAATTCTTTTAACTAAAGGCCATTAAAGATTAAACCCAAATCAATCTAATTGCTGTCAAGTGGACTCTAACCTATGGTGAACCCGTGTGCATCAGAGTGGAACTGTGCTCTACAAGGTTTTTAACGGTTGATGTCTTCTGGAAGTAGATCCTCACACTTTTCTACTCTCATGAGGGCCTCTGGTGGATGGAAATGCAGCCATTAGGTTAGTAGCCAAGTAATTAACTATGTGTATCAACTAAGACTCCATAAGAGATTAAAGTGGGGCAATTCTGGTTTGGCATACCTTATATTGAGATTCTAGATGATGATTAAGGAAACACTCTTTCTTTAGTACATACTTAAAGCATTACTAAATAGGTTAGACTTGTTTCTCTCCTCTCTCCTCTCTCCTCTCTCGTCCATTCCCTTCCCCTTCCTCCTCCTCCTCTTTTTCTTCCTTCCTTC
>NW_006400026.1:2256055-2310426 GCF_000299155.1 Elephantulus edwardii
ATTGCATAGAAAGTGGTTATTCATCTTTCTCTTGAGAAGTGGCTAGGGGAGCTCTGGTGGCCTAGTGGTAAGGAGCTGCAACTACAATCCCAGAGGTGCACGGTTCGAATCCACCAGATGCTCTGCTGGGAAAGGAGGGACAGTCTCCTCCTGTACCAGTCAGATCTGATTTGACGGTACACTCACACAAAAATAATAAAATTTTTTAAAAAAAGAGAGAAGTGGCTAGTGGATTTGAACATTCAGAGAAGTTAAGCTTTTGGGTTAACAGTGCAATTCCCTCTGCTCTATGCCACCAGAGAACGCAGGTTTGGTTAAGACCCTGCTGGAAAAACACACAGACCTGAACATTGCCCAGGATCAGGATACCCTGTCCTTGCTTTCCAAGCAGTTTCAATGAGAACTGAAGGCTTATTAGGGAAATCACAACAGGAATCTAATAAGGTAACTCTCATTTAATGAATACGATTATTCTCTGAAAGGTAATTAAGGAAGCAAACTCATAGAAACATCACTAAACAAAATTTGGTTTCCTGTTCCAAAACTACATTTAAAAAGAGGTAGAGCAGTAATCCTGTCCTGGGTGAGTTTTTTGTCCTTCTTACTCCAGCCCTAGGATATTGGTCAAACTTTGGAGATGTCCCTGTTGTCACAGCTGGTGGAGAGTGTGCTACTGAAATCTGACTATATACAAGACAGTGCCCCCAACAACAGTGCTGATGCTGATAAACATTATTAATTGATAATGCCTCCTACCCTTCTGATGAACGGAACATAAGGAGTAGCTCTACTCTGTAATACTTGGGGTTGCCATGAATCAACCTGGTGGTGTGGTTTTAGTGTTCTTATTTTCCTCCTAGTAACCAGCAGTACATCCCTGAGACACACAGACATTCCTTTCTCCACTTTGTCCCTTGTCTTCTCCTTTACCGATGAAAATCCACACTTCAGTCTCACTCACCTTCCCTTGTTGGTCTGTTTTGATTTCCCAACCTCGAGGCAATTCTAACCGAGTGTCTGCAAACATGTTGATGAAATTCACCAGGTCTCGGTTGTGCTGGTAGCGCTCGAAGTTGCGGGCATCCCGCCGGACTTTCAGGATCATGTGCTTTAAACAGGTGCTACTGGTAAAGACTCGATAGGCACTCTGAGAAGATTCAAGACAGAAATGGCAAATTAGAAAAACATAGGCCAAGTAGACATTAAACAGACAATAGGATTTCAACATGGTGATTATTTATTTCAAGATGGAGGCCTCAGAAGAAGAGATGAGAATCTTGCTTAGCAAATAAAGGTGTAATGTAGACACATGGCTTGTTTGGGACCCCAGCTCTTCCTGCTTCCTCTGTAGCCCATAACTGGTCACCTTGCTCAGTAGAGTCCCCTTCTTCTTCTCAGATCATTACCTGCCCGCCTCTCTTTACAAATCCTTCCTCAACACCACTGCAGAAATTTGCCCTTGGTTCTCTTAATTGTCTAAAATAGGGACCAGCAATATAGGGTCTTCAGGGATTTAAGGTGGGATTTCAAATACTTCGTTTCTGTTACAAAAACTAGTGGGTGTATATTGTGGTGGAGGGAGTGAGAAGAGATCAAGGAATTTAAAAAATGAGCTGAATGTGCTAGATGACTGTTATGGTACATTGTGTGTGCGTGTGTGTGTGTGTGTGTGTGTGTGTGTGTGTGTGCATGCACGTGCATGCAAATCCATGCACTGTGTGTGTGGTGAAAGCCTAGATCATATTAGGCCAAGAGGGATCACCTAGTTGTTTCCACTGACCTAGGTCCCATATGGATGCATGGACTAAGGACCCTATTTATATTCCACAAAGTAAGCCAGATCATAATGAACTCTGCCACCAGAACACCTGATTAATAGAATCACCTGCCCATAGGCACCCACAGTAGGAACTCTTGCATAGCAGTGACTACAAACTGTCACATTACCTCTTAAGCAAGATAAGTGTGGGCTTACTAGTGTTTATTTGTTAATCTGTGGTGAATAATTTCTGTTGTGTGGTTCTTTTTTTCACTACTGAAAAGATTCTACTTGGGCATATAGTTTGCATCTCCCAACCCCACAGCACTTTCCTACAGATTCAAAACCTCTTTGCTTTTTCAAAGTTGCTCACTGGAATATCCAAGAAGTAAGGTAAACATGAGCTTAATTGTGCTTATGTACTAGACTATAGTGAACAGTTTCCCATAGTTTTTTCACTGGTGAAACCTATATTAAAAAGTTCACTACACATTACAAGCCCAAGCACACCTGTGTTTACTTTGGTTATTGGATAATTTATCCTTAATGGGGGAAAAAACCCCCACACCTGTGAATTTCACCTCAGAAATAGCTCTCAAATTCAGTAATTTCTCTCCCCGCTGCCAATCATTCTCTAGGTTGGTCTTCCATCTCTCAATAATGAATACTTTATACTCCTTCATACTTCTGCCAGAGAAATTGCTTTCTAAAAACAAACCTGATCCAATGTCTCTAATTCTGGCAGGCCCACAGTTGCCTATGGAAGTATAGCCAAATGCCTTTTCAAAACTTCAAAGGAACCTAGCTATTTATTTCTTCAATCTTCCTCCCTTCCATCTTGGCTATCAGGCACAGCCCAACCACACAGGAGTCCTCATAGTTGTGTCCTTCCTCACTCACTTTTAACCTTCAAGATGGTATCTAGCTGTCTTTCTCTCCATCTTTGGATCAAGAGTGCCTCTGAATGTGGCATCTTCCTATTTCCATAAAATTTTGCTCTACCTCAGTTTAAGCAGGCCCTGTGCTGTTACGTTAGATTGTCTTTTTACATGTTGGTTGCTCCACATAGTGAGAAGCTCCTAGTGATGTGATTCTACAAAGTGAGGAATCCCTACTCTGGTCTTTGTGATTTTAGCATTTAGCTAGACCTTTGCCTGATCCACAGAAAATGCTTTAGGAATGGAAGAATTACTGAGTGTCACTATAGCATGCTACTACTTTCTTGGAAATTACCAAAAAATGAAAAGAAAGAGAGAAACAGCATTAAGTAAAACAAAACAAACCCAACATTTAAATTTTGTTGTTGTATACCATCGAGTCAGAACCAACCCATCAGAACCAACACATCCCATAGGTTTTCAGAAGCAGTTAGTTAATCACATAAGAGGAGATTGTATATCCTTTTCCCATGGAACAGCCGGTGGATTTGAACTATGTGCCTTTAGGATTGTAGTGCAGCTTCTTACTACTAGGCCAACAGACCTCCCTAAGCTCAAATATCATGCTTAATTAATAAATTAACTTGATATTTGAAAAACCATATTCAGCGGAAATTCAGTTATTTGTCTAGGACAAATAGATTATAAAAGGTTCCCAGTAAAATAACTTTGTCAGATTATTTTATTTAATAATCTTGTTCCTTTAAAATTTTAGCAATAACAAAAAAAAACCCTATTTTTTCCGAAGTCTTTTAGGAGGGTCACAGATAAGAAAATTAATAGATCAAGTTATCTTTTCTTTATTTCTTGCTCAGGATAAAATTTTTTCTCTTTGATCTACCATATGATATGCATTATAAAGTGAGTTTTGGCTTATGAAGAGGCCAAGCCAAATCCCTCTGTTCTGTAGCACTCACATAATTGGCATGCAGCACGGTGAAGAACTCAGGGTTGGTGATGAACTTGACAGCTGGAGATTGCAGCATTAAAGTAATTTTTTGTGAGTTCACTGGAGAAAGTGACCCATCTCTCCTCAGATCTGGAAAAATCAGAGCAGAGTGATAGAATATATTGGAAAAAGTAATTTCAAACAATGGATTGCTCACTATACACTAGCAGCCCATAGGTCTTCTTCACCCAGAGGGTCAGATATGACTGCAGCTTTTAATAGTTACAGAATTAGATGTTATGTAACTATGTCTGTTAAAGAAAATAGTTTTCTGAAGGTATCCCACAAAATTCCAGTTAGGCTCAAGTTCCCGTCCTTTAATACTTCTTCCCCTTTAATCCAATATTTTTCTATTGACAAGTCATTAATTATAACCATGATAAATAATTTGCATGAATGGCCAGCAT
The DNA here is from genome assembly GCF_000299155.1 of Elephantulus edwardii. Lineage (NCBI taxonomy): Eukaryota > Metazoa > Chordata > Mammalia > Macroscelidea > Macroscelididae > Elephantulus > Elephantulus edwardii. The sequence goes on from NW_006400026.1 coordinate 2,260,109, forward strand.
CCTATCCAACCTGTCTCTACACCAGTTTTTAAGGTGACTTAGCAATTCTTTCCATTCTTGAATCTGACTTGCCTTTTGCGTGGCTTTAACAAACAGAATATGGTAGAAGTATTGAGAGATCAGTTCTAAACTTAGACCTCAAGCGATTTTTGTGTTTTCACCTTTGAAAATCTGCAACCACAGTGAAAATAAGGCTAGCCTAGATTGTTGGAAGGTAAGAGACCACAAGAATCAGCAGCTCACCAACCGTTCCACAGCCAATCAAAAATAATGTGTGAGCTCAGCTGTGTTCAGAGGAACCACCCAGGTAGACTCAGTGCAAATTGACAACCTGCAGAGTGGTAGGATAAATGAAGATCAAATCACTGTCATAGAGGAGATATCATCTCATGATAAACCCTTGGTAAAGTCCATGGTAAGTCATGGTAAATCTGTTGCAGAGGCACAGATTTTTTTTTTCTTAATGATGATGACTTTGTAATGACTATGGATTTTTAACGACAATAAACCAGGAAGACTAAAGAAAACATGTTTTTGCTGGTGTTGTTAAGTGCTGTCAAGTCAACTACATCTTATAGGGACCTTATGAATAACTGATGTGAGCTTTGCACTATCCTGTACCATTCTCATCATCTCTTAAGTAACTGTGTCAATTCATATTGTTGACAGTCTTCCTCTTTCACTGACTCTCCTCCTTTTTCCAAAGACTGGCCACTCCTGATGACATACCCAAAATATATGAGACCAAGTTTAACCATTCTTGCCATTAAGGAACACCTTAGTTGAACTTTCTCCGAGATATGTTCTTTCAGCAGTACTCTACTTCATCTCCACAACTCAAAGGCATTGATTCTTCTTCTGTCATCTTTATTCACTGTCAAACTTTCAGATGCTTAGGAAGTAATTGAAAAGAACAGGACTTAAACCACGTGCACCTTAGTCTTTAAATTGATATCCTTGTTCCTTAATATCTCAGAGAGGTTCTTGACGGCAGATTATCTCAATGAAATATAGCTTTTGATGTCTTGACTGCTGGGATCAAGGGTGCTGATTGTAGATGCATGTGAAACAAAATTGTTGACAAGTTCCATTTTTCTCCATCTACAATGATGTTGTTTATTGGTCCAGTGGTAAGGATTTGGGATTTCTTAATGTTGTGATGTAATCCATATAGATTGTTGTAGTCTAATCTTCTGTAGAAAGCATTTCAAGACTTCCTGGATTTCAGCATGTAAGACTGTGTCATCTGCATAATGCAGCTTGTTGATAAGTTTTCCTCTAATATTGATGTCCCATTCTTCTTCATAAAGTCCCACTTCTCAAATATTTTGTTCAGTATACAGATTGAGTAGGTAAGAATAAAGGATACAGTTATAACATACCTCTTTCTTGATTTTGGACAACAGATTTTTGGTGTAGGGGTAGGTTCCACATGAGCACAATTAAGTGTTCTGGATTCCCATTCTTCTCAATGTTTGCAATAATTTATTATGATTGACACAATCAAATTCCATTGCATAGTCCATTAAACATGGACAGATATCCTTCTGGTATTCTCTGATTTCAGCCATGATCCATCTGACATCAGCAATGATATACCTGGTACCAAGGCCTCTTCTATTTCCAGTCTGAATTTCTGGCAGTTCTCTGTCAATATATTATTCTACCTGGTTTTTAATTAACTTCAGTAAGATTTTGCTTGCATATGATTTTCATTATATTATTCAATAAGAAGAATTTAAGTCTTTGAATTGTGCTGTTGGCAAGAAGTAAACCAAGGACTGCCAAAAGAACAAATAAATCTGTCTCATGAAACCAAGATTCTTCTCAGAGGTAAGGATAGTAAAACTTGGTCTCACATACTTAGGGCATGTTGTCAAGAGGGGTCAATCCTTGGGAAAAGATATGCTGGGAAAGGCAGAGACTGAGCAGAAGAGAATACGATCTTTAAGAAGGTGGAACTAACACAATGATTAAAACAATGGGCTTGTGCATGGCAGAGACTGTGAGGATGATGCAAAGTTCCAATATGCTGTTCATATGGTCATTATGAGTTATGGTCTACTTCAGGGAATCTAACATCAACAACATGGTTATTAGGACACAATCTCTAGGCCTTCATTCTGAGATACCTCTGGATACCACTAACGTTTGGTTACTACCTTTAGGCTTAACCATTTGTATAATCCATGGATTCTCTGGTAGTGTGAAAAATGATGATTTTAACTAACTAAGTTTCAGAGGGCTGATTAAATAGTAAAAACCAATTCTTCTAACACTAAGTCCAGATATATGTATTATGTTCCATGTTTCTCAATAATTGACTATTTAACTGTACTTCAAAAATAAAACAAAGAAATTAATGACAGCAAAATCTAAACCAGACATTTAGTTAGCTGGTTCTGGTAAAATAGAGTAGAGGTTAAAAAAAATGTTGGTAGAGCTGTGTATGTTAAAACAGTTACAAAATGGCATGAGCACATCCAATATTCTGTTCTACCATATGTAATTGTGACCTTCAGGAACTCTGATGACTTGATAGTAAGGAGTTCTGAGGCCAACCCAAAGGTGTGCAGTTCGAATCTACCAGCTGCTCTAGAAGAAAGATAAGCAACTTTTCCTCATGTGAGTTGAAAACCTCTGAAAACCCACTGGAGGGTCAGCTATGAGTCAGAACAGAAAAAAAAATCAGTGGAGACCTGGCTGGATGAGAATCACAGAGAATGTATTTTCTCAGATTATATTTCTAGGTCTTCTCTTTACAAAAATTAGTCTGCTGCCATTTAAATAAATTTAAAAAGAAAATTGATAATGAGGATACCACTGTGATCATTTTATATCATTACAGGAATAAAAAGCAGAGCAATTATCTGATGCCATTGGAATATCCTCATTTAAGTTTACTCAGGCAAGAGCAGAGGAGGTAAAAAAATCCGGCCTCTACAGTATGTCAGAAACTTTTCGTAGAAGGGGTGGGTAGTCCTAAGCCCTAAGCCCTTTCATTCCCAAATTGTTCTCTCAGGAGAATCTTTTCTTCTAAAAACAAGCAATTATTCCTAGTGCTTTCATGTGGTTCCTTTGATACAGACAGTGAATTATGTACGGCATATTTTATTTAGAAGTAGGAAATCTTTAAGACATCAACAAATAAATATTCTTAGCAAGACATATTAAACTACTGAAAAGATTGCTTTAGAGGTCAAAACCTCTGAACTTGATGGGTGATATTAATAATTCAGAATTCTCCAAATATGTATCAGTCATTGAACAATAGTTATATAATAATAAAATTGACATCAGTTTTCTCCAGCCTGCAAAACTAGGTACTTTGCCTTAGAGTCCCCCTCCCCTTTTCTTTAGTCATGTAAAATAGTTTAAACTGTTTATCAGGAGAGGAAATGTATCTTTCCTAGATTAGCATTTACATCTTTGAAACTGTTTTTTTCAGGCATATGTAAATTGTATCTTAATCTACCTGTTTACCAGGAAGGGAAATGTGCCTTTCCTGAAATAGCATTTATCTTTTCAAAGCACATTTTTCTCAGTCATATATTAACTATTTTATAAGTTGCCTGTTTACTAGTACTTATATATGAACTGATCTTTTCAAATGTAGAAATTCTGTAACTTTACTAACAAGTGTATTGTTAAGTAAATTAGTATCTAACTTTCATATAAAAATCTAATGACCACTCCCAGACTGGGAGACAATTTTTAAGGGGAATATCGCTGTCCTCCCTGTAATAAATCTGTAATAAAGTGCTTATAAATATTACAATACATCTTATTGGCACTTGACTACGGAAAGAACCCCTTGCTTTCAGTAGCAAACTCATTGATGTCTTTGTCTTCAGATCGCTTAAACCAGGCTAGTAGTGTCCTCTTTTCTCTAAATCCTTTAAAATGCCCTAATGGGGAATGCTGCTCAGTTTAGTTTGCTTACCTCTGGTGGGATCATGCCTCTTTTTCCTCATCTTGATCCTCTCTGTTCATTCCACTGCTCTCTTTACCCGAGCACATGCCTATCTCATGAGGTAAGGTGAAGGTGTGCAAGTTCTGTCACACAGTCACTAGGTACCATCCAGGGTTTTTAGGGACCCCTCCCACAGTACCTATGCTTGACTGAGAAGATTCAGCCTCTGAGTCACTTCCACCACCTCTTCCTCTGCCAGCCCCGCCTCCTGCTGGGACTGGCTCACAAGTTTGGCTTCCAGAATCTTCCTCAGGCCTCTCTGTTGCAATGGTTCTCTGGATATTTTGATACCTTTGCATCAAAAAATGGAAAGATAAGAGTTAATTCTGACTCTTTTTCACTTGGGGTTGAAGTTCTGAATCAGACAACCTGAGGATTCTGTAAAAAATGGAGAATTGTCTTGAATAGTAAAGAACAAAACGTTTTAAATTCTCACGAAGTAGAGAAAATAATAAGACAAGTATTGCTAGGAGATTAGACTTCCCCCTCCACTTTATAAGTTAGGATGAGTTCAAGTAGAGTGATTTAAAAAAATACACTTTATTTACTTATCTTCACTTTCTTTTTTAAAAGGCAATCTGGTAACACAGTTCATTACATGTTGCACTGATAATTGAAACATTAGTAGTTTGAAACAATTAGCTGCTTCTTGGGAGAAAGATGAGCAGTCTATTTCAATAAAGATTTGCAATGATGAAAACCCAACGGAGGGTTGTCATGAGTTAGAATGAACTCAACAGTAGTGTACTTAGTTTTTTGGGTTATCTTTTACAGTAATTTTAGTATGATGGTATTTTTAAAATCAATGCAGATTTTAACAAGTCATACAAAAGAGCTCATGACTTGAATTAAACAAAATCAGACTAAATAGAACACAATAGTGTAGAAAGTAGAATGTTGTCATTTAGATAAATCAACTTATCTGTACACTGTTATAAAAGACTATATGCTAGAATAATAGCTTTTACTTAATAGGCCATTAATAAAACTTAACAGAAGGTAGGGAAATATTACATGCTAAAAGCATAGGGAATAATGTGAGAAGCATCAAAAGAAGATGGGAGCTATTCCAGGGTAATTGTATAATAAAGACTTGGTCAACACTGAGCCGTCTCAAGTAACAGCACATGACCAAGAACCAATAGTGATGAAGGACGATGTTCAAGCTGCATTGAAGGTATTGCCAAAATTAAAACACTAGGAGCTGATATATTTCAACAAAGAGCTGCAACCTTGAATGTGCTTGAAGTCTTTGACAAAAATTTGGAGGACAGCTAGCCCTAATTGAATAGAAGAGATTCATATATGATCACATTTTTTTTTAAAAAGGTGATCCAATATCCAACAGAATGCAGAAATTAATGAAAAATTATTAATATCATATGCAAGTAAAGTATTACTAAAGATTATTAAAAATAGCTGGAGCAGTACCTTAACAGGGAACTGCCAGAAATTTATGTTTGATCCTGAAAAAGTAATAGTATTTAAGGTTATCATTGCTGATGTCTAATAGATCTTTAATGAAAGCAGAGAATATCAGAAAGATGTTAGACTAGCCTGACAGACAGTCTGCACTGCAATACAAAAGATGAAGTTTGACTCTATAAGCTGCAACAATAGAGGATGGGAAGTCTACTCCTGTATGATTTACTGACTCTAAAAACCCACTTAAATGTCAGCTATGGGTTGGTTCTAATAGAAAAGTACACAACAACAACATTTTGTTAAGAGGGACCGATCCTTGGAGAAGAAAAGGTGGAGGGTCAGTGAAAGAGAGAAAGACCAACAGCAAGATATATTGAAAAAGACTACATAACTTGAGAGAGACTTATGCTGAGTGAACTAACTCAATCCCAAAAGGACAAATACTGCATTAGATGATTACTGTAAACACTGAAGGATAACTAGTAAAATATGTATGGGGACTCTGGAGGGAAAGGGATGGTGGCAGAAGAGTGAAAGTGGATAGAGGCAAAAATCTCAGGGTTGTGCAATTTGGTGGGTGGAGGGAATGAGTGAAGGAAATAGGAAGGATCCAGCAGGGACCTGAAAAGACAGGGTAATGATGGGCAAGGTCCAATGGTGATTAATTTTATAAAACAAAAGGCAAAGGGAAGAAATCAAGAATTTAAGATACTGAATAGAACATATCAAAGGGCAGCTCAGGCAGACAAATAAAGTATTATAATGAAATGTGCAAGAAGTTGAAGGTGGAAAATCAAGAGGGCCAAATTCACTCAGCATTTCTTAAGGTGAAGAACTAAAGAACAAATTCAAGCTTCAAGTTCCAATACTTAAGGTTGCTCTGGGAAGAATATTGGATGATCCAGGAAGAATTAAAAGAAGATTGAAGCACTATAAAGGGTCACTGTACCAAAAAGAAGTGGCTGACACAGAAGTATTTTAAGAAACAACATATGATGGAGAAGCAATGGTGATGGAGGAGGAAGTTCAGGCTGCTCAACAGGAACTGGCAAAAAATAAGGCCCCAGGAATTTATGGAATACCAACTGATATATTTTAACAAACAAGTGCTGCCTTGAACGTGCTCACCAGGTTGTGCCAAGAAATCTGGGTGACAGTTCATTAGAAGAGATCCATATTTATTTCCATTCTAAAAAATGGTGTGACCCAATAGAGTGTGTAAATTATCAAACAATATCACATACAAGCAAAATTCAGCTGAAGATTATCCAAAACCAATTGGGCAGTACTTTACCAGAACACTACCAGAAATACAAACTGGGTTTAGAAGAGGTTGTAGCACTAGATACATTATCGCCAATGCCAGATGAATCTTGGCAGAAAGTAAAGAGTAAATAAGAAATGTCTATCTGTGTTTCATTAACTATGCAAAAGCATTTGACTATGTGGATCACAACCTTGAGAAGAATGGGAATCCCAGAACACTTCATTATGCTTGAAACTTAGATCAGGAAGCAGTCCTCAGAACAGAGCAAGGAAACACAGCTAGGTTCAAAAATCAGGAAAGACGTGCATCAGGAATGTGTACTAACTCTCTACTTTTTCAAGCTATCTAAAAAACAGATCGTTCGGGAGGCTGGGAAGAGGTATCAGCATTGGAGGAAAACTCATCAACAACCTACGTTATGAAGATGGCATAACTTTGCTTGCTGATACTGAGGAGGACCTGAAGCATTTGTTGTAGAAAGTCAAGGACTGTAGTTTTCAATATGGATTGAAGATCAACATCAAGAAAACCAAGATTCTCACCACTGGACCAATTGGCAGCACCATGATAGATGGAAAAGAGACTGAAGTTATTAATAATTACAGCTTGCTTGGCTTCACAATCAATACTCTTGGTATCAGCAGTAAAAAAATCACAAGATGAATTTTACTAGGAAAATCTTCTGTTAGGGACCTCTACAGAATATTGAGAAGCAACAATATCAGTCTAGAGATTAAGGTGCACCTGATGCAGACTATAGTCTTATTATAGTCTTAGTATGTATCAGAAAGCTGGATAATGACTAAGGATGACAGAAGAAGAGTCGGTGTATTTGAGTTGTGGTGCTTGAGAAGAGTCTTGAACATGCAATAGACCACCAAGAAAACAAATATATCTTTCCTGGAAAGGGTGAAACCAAGTTTCTCCTTGGAGGCTAGGATTTTGAAGCTCCATCTCACATACATTGGGCATGTGACCAGGAGAGACAAGTCCTTGGAGAAAGACATCATGCTTTGAAGGGTAGAGGGAGGGCACAAGAGAGGAAAACCTTGGATGAGATGGATTGACACAGTCATTGGGTTAATGGGAGTAGATGTGTCAGAGTCCGTGAAACTGGCTGAGGACAGGGCAGCCTTCAGACCTGTTATATATAAGGTCATTGTGAGTCGCAGGCAACTCATAGCACATAACAACAACAGTAACAATGTATGGGAATGACTGTATGAAAGACAATGTGAATGAAGAAAAGTGTGAAGCACTGTGTATGCAAACTTTATAAGAAAATCAATATAAAATTAAAAAAGAATACATTCATACAGTAACAATGGGTTTGAGCATATCAGAGATGATGTGGATGGGGCAAGATAGGGCAACTTCAGATATAGTTTTCATAATATTGCTATGAATCGTAGTTGATGTAATGGTACCTAACAGCATGTTGGCTGACAAGTAAAAGTTTTCAGTTCATTCCGCTTATACAAAGCTTTGTTTTCTTTTTCTTGTTCAATTGGGTGTTTAGTCAGTTGATCAGAGCCAAGCAGTCACCAAGCCAGATTTAAATGTTTACTAACCCTTACAGAAAATATCATGATGATGTTGTTGTTGTTGTTGTTAAGTGCCGTTAAGTCGTAGACTCATAGCAACCTTATAAATGAAAGACCTGAACACTTGTATAACTTTGGTCATTCTTCCATATTCCTAGAGTTTCCAGGACAAGCTATTTTGGAAGTGGATTCCACTCCTGCTTCCAAGCTTGTTTTAATGGGGAGTTCCATCGAACACTGTCCACCATGGATAACCATTATTGCATTTGGCACATCAGTGTTACAGTGTTTAGCATCAAAGCAACCACGAGTTACCTCTGTACAGCAATGCACAGACCAGTGCTATACCATTTAGAAGAATGTTTGACAAAAAACAATTTAAACCAGGCCTGAGGACTGCAGATTAAAACCACCCATCTTGGGCTTGGAAGCATAACTTTCTGTCCACTAGAAAACTAAAATCATCAATGATTTCATTCTACTTGGATGGACAATCAAAGCCAAGAAATCAAATAATATATTGCAATGGGAATATGTGATTAGAAAGTCATCATTAAAGCGTCAGAAAGTGATAATGTCACTTCAATGGTTAAGTCCTGACTTAAGGTATGGTGTTTCTTATTGCCTCATATGCATGGAAAAGGCTAGATAATGGGGAGGGGGCATGGGAAACAGAAGAATTGGTGCATTTGTATTGTAGTGTTGGCAGAGAATGTTGAATAGACCACCAAGCAAACAAATATATTAGCCTTAAAATAAACACAACTAGAATATTCCTTAGAAGAAAGGATAGTGAGATTTTGACTCACTATGGGCACATTGGCAAGAAAAACCAATATTTATGAAAGGCCATCATTTTAGTGAAGTGGAGGTTTGATGAAATGAAAGAAAATTTAAATACATTATTGACACAATAATCAGAAAAATGGACTCAGTAATAATGATTATAGTATAGACCAAACAATATTGCATTCTATTCTCTACAAGCAGTAAGTTGGAGCTGATTTATTAACAACTAACAACAACAGAATGCTTGTTTGGGAATTTTCATATGAGGCAAAAAAATATATTTGCTCGTAAAAAGTCAAGCTGGAATTTTAGTTTGTTATTCAAAATATGAATGTCTATTTTGTTTGCTGAATTAGTATTTGTGAAAATACAGTTAATTATTCCTGGCTATTCTGAAAGTTGTTGTTATGTACTGTCAAGTCAGAATTGATTTGTAGGTGACCCTTTAGTGATCTACAGAGGCTGTAGATCATATGGGAGATTTTCCATCTTTCTCCTGAAGAACAACTGATGGATGAGAACCATGTGCCTTAGGGTTGACAGTGCAGCTTCAGGCCCTATTTAAGGTTATGGTATAAAACTAAGCTCGAATAGAAGCAGGGATGACAAAGATGATAAGAAGGTAAGAACTTTGTGTTCATTCTTTTGCAGTTGTGTGTGTTTTTATTTGAACATCCTTTCTTGGTCTGTATCTGTGTATGTTCTCCTCTTTTATAAGATACCACTCTAAATTACTCAAGAACAACGGTGTCTGTTTGGAGAAGGTAAGCCTGATACAGGCCATGGTCTTTGCAATCACTTGTTATACATCAGAGAGCTGGACAATGACTAGGTAGGAAAGAAGGAGAACTGACACCTTTGAGCTGTGGTGCTGGAGAAGAGTATTGAATGTACCATGGACTGCCAAGAAAACAAACAGATTGATCCTATTGTTGTTGTTGTTGTTATGTGCCGTCGAGTCGCCTGCGACTCATACGACCCTATGTACAACAGCCCTAAACTCCGCTCTGTCCTGTGCCAATCGCACCGTCTCTGAAACTCCCATCCCAATTATCCCAGTCACTGAATCAATCCACCTCATAGAGGGCCTTCCTCTCTTGAGCTGTCCCTCCACCCTCTAGAGAATGATGTCCCTCTCCAAGGACCGATCTCTCCTCACAACATGTTCAAAGTATGTTAGACGGAGCCTCAGAATCCTTGCCTCCAAGGAGCCACCCGGTTTAACCCTCTCCAGGACAAATCTGTTTGTTTTCCTAGCAGTCCATAGTATTCTCAATACTCTTCTCCAGCACCACAGCTCAAAGGCATCAATTCTACTTCTATCCTCCTTGGTCATTGTCCAACTCTCTGACGCATAACAAGTGATTGTGAAGACCATGGCCTATATCAGACACACCTTAGTCTCCAGAGAGACACCATTGCTCTTCAGTACTTTGGAGAGGTCCCTAACAGCAGACTTTCCCATGGCAATGCGCCTTTTAATTTCCTGGCTGCTGGTGCCAAGACTGTTGACTATGGAGCCAAGCAAACTAAAGCTGTGTACAATCTCAATCTCTTCACCATCCATGCTGATGCTGCCAATTGGTCCAGTGGTGAGAATCTTTGTCTTCTTGACATTGAGCCTCAATCCATATTGGAGGCTGCAGTCCTTGACCCTCTGCAACAGGTGCTTCAGATCCTCCTCAGTTTCAGCAAGCAGGGTTGTGTCATCCACATAACGCAGATTGTTGATAAATTGTCCACCAATCTTGACCCCACATTTCTCCTCATAGAGCCCAGTCTCCCGGATAATCTGTTCTGCATACACGTTGAAAAGGTATGGAGATAGGATGCATCCCTGGCGTACGCCCTTCCCAATTTTGAACCACGCAGTGTTCCCTTGCTCTGTTCTGATGACTGCCTCCTGGTCCAAGTATAAGTTTCGCATTAGAATGATCAAGTGTTCTCGGATTCCCATTCTTCTCGGAGTCAGCCACACAGTCAAATGCCTTTGCATAGTCAATGAAACACAGATAGACATTCCTCTGGTATTCCCTGCTTTCAGCCAAGATCCATCTAACATCAGCTACGATATCTCTAGTACCACGACCCGTTCTAAACCCATCCTGGACTTCTGGTAGTTCTCTGTTGATGTGCTGTTCCAGTCGTTTTTGGATAATCTTCAGTAAAATATTGCTTGCATGTGAAATCAGTGATATTGTTTTGTAGTTTCCGCATTCGGTTGGGTTGCCTTTCTTTGGGATAGGAACAAATATCGATCTCTTCCAGTCAGTTGGCCAAGTGGTCGTTCTCCAGATTTCTTGGCACAATTTTGTGAGCACATCCATGGCAGCATCTGTTAACTGAAATATGTCAATTGGTATACCATCTATTCCTGGAGGCTTATTTTTTGCCATGTCCTTCAAAGCAGCCTGAACTTCTTCTTTCATCACCATAGGCTCTTGCTCATATGTTATTTCATGAAATTATTCTGTGTCTTCTAATTCCTTTTGATACAGTGACTCAGTATATTCTTTCTATCTTCTTTTAAGATTCATCCTAGAGAGGGTTAAATCAGGCTACTCCTTGGAGGCTAAGATTCTGGGGCTTCGTCTGACATACTTTGGACATGTTGCAAGGAGAGACAGGTCTTTGGAGAGGGACATCACGCTGGGTAGAATAGAGGGACAGCGCAGGAGGGGAAGACCCTCTATGAGGTGGATTGATTCAGTGACTGGGGTAATCGGGATGGGTGTGTTAGAGGCAATGCGACTGGCACAGGATAGAGCAGGGTTTAGGGCTGTTGCACATAGGGTTGCTATGAGTTGCAAATGACTCGACGGCAAATAACAACAACAACAACTCCAGTTGAATTAAGACTCATCTTATTCCATAAAATAATTAAAGTATTGGAAAACTTTAACACTTATCTGGAGATTATCTGACTTTCTTATGTAGGGTGTTCCACAAGAAGTAAATACTTTCTCAAATTTCTAAATTTCTTTTTTTAGTTTTAATCTGTCCAGATGAATGCAACTTCCTCCTCAGCAAAGTCTGACTAAGGATGTTCAGCTCCACTGAATGGTATAAGATTTTATATATCAAAGGTTACAAACCTCTTTATAGACTATGTTTAAGATTAATTTGGCCTCATTTTAAATTATACAACCACTTTTATAGTATGCCATCATAGTATCATCAACAACCTGCTTGTGAAAATGATATAACCTTGCTGAAAGTGAAGAAGACCTGAGACACTTATTGCAGAAGAGCAAAGACTACAACCTTCACTATGGGTTATACATTAACATCAAGAAAATAAAAATCCTCATTATTGGACCAGTAGTCAACATCATGACTGATGGAGAAAAGACTGAAACTGTTAATGACTTCAGTGTATTTATATCCACAACAAACACCCATGGTAACAATAGTCAAGAAATCAAAAGACATATTGCTTTAGACAAATACTTCTGTAAAAGTCTAAAGAGCAAGGATATAGGTTTAAAGATGAGGGTGTGTTTGATCCAAATCTTAGTCTTTTCCATTGCTTATTGTGCATCTGAAAGTTGGGAGAACAAATAAAAATGACTGAGGAAATACCGGTACTTTGGAACTGTGATGTTGGCAAAGAGTATTGAATATGCCATGGCCTGCTAAAAAAACAAATATGTCTGTCTTGAAAGAAGTTCAATTTGAGAGTTCTTTAGAGACAAAGATAGTGAAATTTGGTCTCTTTGTGCATATTCTCAGGAGGAACCAATTTTTAAAGAGAGACATCATGCTGCGAAAGGTGGAGGGTCAGAGAAAGAGAAGAATACCAAGATAGATAGAGTGATTACTGTAATGATTAGCTTGAAATATGACATAGATAATGAGGATGGTGCAGGATAGGCCAAAATTCAGATCTGTTTTTCGTAGTCATAATTCATGAGTCATACTTGACTTGATGGCACTTAACAACAATAAAAACACAGTGTACATGACACAGCAAGAATTTTCATGGATTTATTTTTATGCCCTGGATCAAGATGCTCCTTTTGGCTTTGGGTTATTATTGTTATATTTCCATTTTGAAAGACACTGCACATATATATAGCACGATGAAAGTTTCTTCTCTTTTTTAATCTGCTATGCCATTTGTGTTTATTTATTTTAGCAATTAGACTTAGAGGCTAATACTTGTCTCTGGATTCTCAATATGGTCTCTGTGCAAAATGAGCTTGCTGGTGTTAACTACATTATGCATTGAGGAAATTTTGTTGCAGTCACCATAAAGGACCCCCATGGATTTTTAGTATGTTTATATCTCATAAGTAGGTTTTTATAAGTTCTCTTTATGTTTTGCTTTGGGAATGTAGAGAACTATGCCATAAAGAAATACTTTACAGTTATTAGTAACTTTAGCAATGGGTTGTTATTGTGTGATAACTCATATTGACCCTTCAAGACAAAGTAGAACTGTCCTGTAGGGTTTCCAAGGCTGAATCTTTGCAACAGTGAATGAACAGGTCTTTTTTACCCTTAGAACCACTAGGTAGATTAAAATTGCTGTTTGATTAGCAGGCAAACACTTAACAATGAGGAAAATGAGAGCAAATGTTTTCCAAGTGCTCAAGAAATAAAAACAATAAGCAGACGATATGAAGAGATTCTTTACCACAGAAGATATACAGATGGTAAAAAAAAGAAATGTTCATGATCACTAACAATTAGAGAGACACAAATCAAAACAGAAACAGAGATATCATCTCACTCTAGCAACAATAGCAAAAGGGGGCAGCAAACAAAAATGCTGCAAGGGTGCTGTAAGATTGGAACTCCAATAAATTGCTGGTGAGAATTTAAAAATCATGCAACTACTATGTAAAGCAGTTTCACCTTTCTTTAAAAAGATGAAAATAGAAGTACCATTTAAATCAGCTATTCCAGTACTAGGCATATTCCCTAAAGAAATAAGAGCTGTACATCTACATTTAATACATCATTATTCACAATAGCAAAAACATGGAAATAGCTCAAGTGCCCATCAATGATTGAATGGAAAGAGAAATGATGATATATTCACATAACAGAGTGTTATGCATTATTTACAACAGTGAAAACATGGAAATGGCTCAAATGCCTATCAACAAATGAATGGATTGAGAAATTGTGATACATTCATAAAATGGTACAGTAGTGCACTAAAGAACAACCCACTGGAGGGTCAGCTATGAGTGGTTCTGATTCTATGGCTAAGGCATCAATTCCTCTTCTGTCATTCTTATTCATTGTCCAGCTCTCAGATGCATAACAAGTGATTGAAAAACCCTTGGACTGAATCAAATGCATCTCAGTTCTCAAACTAACATCATTGCTTCGGAGAAGTTCCTGAATACAGACTTCCCCAGTGCAATGCATCTCCTAGTCTCTTGACTGATGATACCAAATATATTGACTGTGGATCCAAGTAAGGTGAAGTTGTTGACAGTTTTAATCTTTCCTACTTAGGGTGTTGCCTATAGCCCAGTTGTGAGAATTTTTGTTTTCTTGAATTAAGATGCAATCCATATTGAAGGCCATAGTCTTTTATCTTCTACAGTAAGAGCCTGAAGCCCTCCTCACCTTCAGCAAACAAGCAAGGAAGCAGGAGGTAAAAGAGCAAGAAAGCAGCAGCAGTGGAAAAAATCCTTTTCTACCCTGCCTCTGCCAACTTCCTTCAGGTAGAACCTGTTACCCTCGGCTTAAAGAAAGCAAGCAGTGGTAACATAAAGTGGTACCTGCATCCCAGATATAGCTGAGACACATCCCTCACCTGGGAAGTTATCCTGCTATGCCAGCTGTGCACCTCAGTGAGAAGACTCCAGCATCTCCCCAGGGCCCCATTCTGACACAATACCGCTGACCTCAGATGGGTCCTGCCTCATGATTTTTCATGTGCCTGGTTTTCTGTCAGAGCAGAGATACTAAGTCACAGGAACAGTCCTGGAGCAGAAGCTTAGAGACAAAGACCTTCCTCCAGAACCGCCAAAGAGGAAAAGAGCTTTCTTCTAGAGCTGGTACCTGGGATTTAGATTTGAAGTCTCCTAAACTGTGATACTTTTCTGTCAGTTTGTTGAATTTGGGAAATGATCTGCATCTTGATAATTGCTTTATAGCTGAAGTGCCTATATTCTTGCTTGTTTATCATTGTACTAATTAGTACAACACTTGTCTGTACTGACATAACTTGTGAGTGCTGTGATGCTGAAAGCTGTGCTACTAGTGTGTCAAATGCCAGAAGGGTCACCCATGGTGGATACATTTTACTAGAGCTTTCTACCTTAGGAAGCCGAATTGGTCATCCACTTCTTAAATAGCAAGCCTCTGAAAACCCTCTAAACAATAGAGGAAGACTGATAGATCCGTGTTTTTAATAGGGTAAAATTGTCCAATTTTCCTCTCACTTCCTTGATAAATATAGTCATGTTCACAAGACCATTTTCTATTATTGATGTAGATTAAAATGCTGTTTTCTAGTTTTCCTAGTCTCTCCTCAGCTATAATTTTAACTTCTTAATTGCTAGAGGTGCAAATAAGGGGACCTGGGGATGCAATTAAAAATGGCATTAATCCAATGGTTTATAATCATGGCATCTTGCAGAGTCTCAAACCCATTATGCTGGTTTTCAAGAAGCAAGATGTAGGAGATGGTGCCTTCTGCAAGCTCAAAGCCTGGGGGACACTGTTCAGTATTCAGTTTGCAAGTTTAAAAGTTCTTTACATCTTTACAAGTCCATAAGTGAGGGTCTCAAACTCACTCAAATTCATTGCCATCGAGTTGGAACCAACTCATCTCATCTGACTTTCCAGCAGATTTTTAGGTGGCTGTGAATCACACATAAAGAAATTGCCCATCTTTCTCCCACAGAACCATTGAGTTATTCAAACCAGCCGAGAGGTGCCACTTGTAGGTGAGTAGTAAAACTCTCTACAGACTACACCACCAAAGTTCCTTAGTGAGGGTATAGATAGAGATAAACCACTTCTCAGAAAGTATTTTTTTAAAGTTCTTTCTTTAAAATGAAACTTAGAAAAAAATAATTTTTTATGAGCATATAGCAATTGTGTGACCAGGGTAGAGAGAGTGATTTGTGGTGATTTTTTTCATCAAGCAGCTTTTAGTGTTTCTGGAACATTATACTTGGAGTATTCTTTTTTAATTTTTTTTACTTGATATTCTAATGGAATTTATAGAGAATTTGGATTTCCACTCATTCATTGTTGCACTGGAATATTCTTAAATATTTGAGTTCTGGACCTCTTTTAAGATGTGTATGAAAATGTTCATCCACGTAAAAGTTTTCATTTAAACACACACACACACACACCAAAACAAAACCCAACAAACCAACAACAAAGTAGTTTACATTCAATTTCTGGAGGGCTTATTGAACAGTACTACCACTGGTGAATTGCCTGAGGGACCCACCAATCCTTGGTTAAGAACACCTGTTTTTAAGCCTAGGACATCAAGATCAGAGGACTTCTCATCTTTACATGGAGGGGAGGCATCTAGGCTTAATTGTTTCCAGCCACCAAAGCTTAAACGTGGTATTCCAAGTATCTACAATTATAGGAATTTGAAGCTGCTTAATTCCTTTCAGGCCTCCTCATTCAATCTGAACAGAAGACTCTAAGAGGAAGTTTCCTTATTTTCATTCTTTTATTCTTTGTGGCTCATAGAAGCCCATTGCATACTGATCACCAACCGCCTGTTGAGCTGCTCCATCTGCTGGATGGACCCTGATCTCCGCATCCCGTCAGGGGTGGCCGCTGCTGTGGGACGCTGCCAGGTAGTTGTGCGGTTCACATGGTCCACATAAAAGACCCGCCCATGGCTGTCAATTCGAGCTTCCCAATCTAGTTTTGAATGAAAAGGAGGAAAATAAAATCAAGCACAAATTACTGACTTAAGTGCAATAGACACCATTCCAGGTCTTCTGCAGGTAGAATTCACTTATTTCTCCTCTCCCTCAAGTCTTGGGGAAAGGCAGAGGGGCCTTGCTACATTCATAACCAAGGCTCCACAGCTGCTCTCTGATAGTTGTGCTTTGCATAGTTGCTGAATGCCTTCAGACGCCATCCAATATGCCTGTTATGACACCTATTGGCCAGAGCGAAATCAGTCACTGTGGAAATGAGCTTAATGAATGTAAATTCTCTGCAGGACCATTTTTTTTTTAACAATAATTGCGACTCTTCAAATCCAACCTATTTTAGGATGACTATAATTTCTAAAACCAAATTTTAATTTTTTTTCTTTAAAAACTTCTTAACTGTCAGTCTTGTTTGAGCAGACCTCTGTGATGATGGAGAATTTTTTCTATGCTCAATTCACTAGATAGGTCCAGAGTCTGTGGATAGTAGTACTTCTACTTAGAATTTTAAACTCTAGTTCTGAAACACTGTCTATGCAGCTCTGCTGTTAGGATTTTTACACATAGTGACCCCATATAACAAAATCCAATGCCTCCCTAGGGTTTTCTAGGCTGTAATCTAAGACTTTCCCATAAAAGATCACCAGGTCTTTATTCCTGTAGAGTCTCTGGGTAGATGTTCATCACAGACTTTTCGGTTAACAACTGAAAGCTTAACTATTGGGCCACTAAAACTATTTATTTATTTCTAATGTATATATATACTTAGCAATAAATGAAGTTTAACTCAGTCCTTGCCTTCAACTTGGAACCAACTCATAGCTGACCCATCACTGGGTTTTCAGAGGCTGTGAATTGCTTGGGGGAAGATAGTCCAAACCATCTTTTGCTCTGAGGGCAGGTGGTGGATTTGAACAGTCAGAGAGGCACTGTCTTTGGTTTAGAAGCACAACTCCCTACAAACTCTGCTGCTAGAGCTCCACTTTAGAATACTTATTATTGTTGTACAGCATGGAACTGGAACTGACCTATAGCTGGCCCTCCAGTGGGTTTTCAGAGGCAAGAAATCACACTGGTTGAGATTGCCCATCTTTCTTCTATGGAACATCTAGTGGATTTGAACCATGTACCTTTGGGTTGCCAGAATAATTTCTTACCACAAAATCACTTACTTAGTTGACCGAATTAACTTATTTCCATTTCTGTTGAGTGGGTGAATGGAAGGGATTGTTATTAGTGTATTCAAGCACCATTTATGATAAACTGAATTTACAGTGAATATTCCAAATAATCTACCCTTCTGGTACTTTGAAAATGCTCTTGACCAAAACAAAACTAAACAAATAACAATTTTTAACAAATATCAAACTTTTAATATCTCTTTCGTATCAATAATTAAGGAGTCCTTGTAACATAGTGCGCAACATAGGCTGTGCTAAATGAAAGGTTAATGGTTTGAATTCATCAGCTTCTCCGCAGGAGAAAGGCAGGCAATCACCTTTCTAAAGATTTACAGCCTTGGAAATTTTATGGAGGGTTCCTGTGAGTCTGAATTGGCTGGCTAGCAGTGGATTTTGACAATAATCCCATACAGTATAGGGAGCCCAAGATAAAGATAAGTTCCTTAAAAAAAAAAAAAGATAAGTTCCTTTACTTCCCAAATTAAACTAAATGAATAAAAGGTAGAAGCAGAGATGAAACACTATGTGACACATGGAGGATTGGGCAGCGTGGATGGAAAAGCCTTCAAAACTGAGAGTGCTGGATGTAATTTACACATTTTGTAACTTAAAATAGAAGTGTGTTTGCTGTCCAGAAACAGCAAAGCTTTCAAAGTCCAGGTCTGAAAAATGACAGCATCATGATAAAGCTATGCTGAAAAACTAATTAGACTAAAGATGGAAAAGCAAAATTGACTGAAGATGGAAGGAAACCACTCAGTCATTTAAGTGAGAAAGGCGATAGCTTTTGGGAGTATGTGAGATATTAAAAATTCTGCTGAAAAATTATCATTCAGGTAATGACATAGCAACCCTTTCTTTTTCAAACAGAACAATATAAAAGAAAACAAAAAACCTCCATGTATTTGGTACAGTGTGGTTTCATGTATATCTCCCTGTTTGTGAAATAATGGCTTATTTCTGAATTGTTAAATAATGTTCAATAAAAACTAAAAGATCAGAAAACAGAAAAATTAACTTATAAGATAATTTGAAAGAAAAATGTGATCAGGTTGCAAAAAGATAGTTTGGATAGTCTGATTAAAATTATCTTTAAGATAGTCCTGCTGTCAGCCATTATTTGTAAATGTTAGCTCATTGATGAAATGTGTGATTTATATAATATTCTTGCTTTGAAAGTGAAAACAGATCAAAATACAGTTGTCACTGGGTCTATTTTGATGCAGTAAAAGCCCATGTGTGTGAGAATACAATATTCCATATGCAGGACTATTCTGAGAATACAAAGCTGAGCTAAATCATATCCCTGCTATCTATGTGTTGACAACAAAAAGACAATTCCTTTGAAAACAAAGCTTCAACCTCATAAATTCTGAAGGGAAAAAGAAACTACAGAGGAGGGCAATAATAATAACTTATCTCCACAAGTTTCAGTATTTCCAAAAAACTTATGGAAAAGGATAATGATCAAATATATAGGTTCTTTTAACAACATAGTAAATATCTAGAGTTCATAATGGTGTTTTATATTACCATATAAATGTTCAGAAAATGATAATGTAATGTACTTTGATACTATGAACATCTTTTCTGGGTTGTGTTGTAAAAAATTTACTTTCATTTATTCTACTATAAACTCAAACAAAAAATTCTAACTGAAGCTTGAGACCTCTGTATTTCCAAATAGACTTAATAGTCTGATGTTTAAGTTTGCTGTAAATGACATTTGTTTTTTTAAAGGCTAGGTGTTAGCTCTCAAAAATATGGTGTTCCTTTGATAATAGTCTGTATATAAAGATGTTCATTTTATTTCATTGATTAAATTAGTTGATAGGGAAAAGATATGTGCTTATACAAAATATGTCAAATTACCAAGAGCAGATGAATTAAGAAATATCCATTTCTCCTTTTGAAAACTGTGAGTACTTTTGCTCTGAGAACTGCAAGCACGGAGAATAAAGGATGTAGAGGAACACTGGTTTCTTACATTCAGGAATGAGTGCAGCTGCAAAACCTATCCAATTTTAAAGTTTATTTTTGAGAAATAAGCATAAAGGAAAACAGAGATATATTAAAATTAATAAATGAATATAATGCTAAGTGAATGTCTAATGTGTGGACACTAATTTCTCCTTAATAATTCCTAATAAAAGGGAATTGAAAGAAAATTTGTAGATGACATACTCCAAATGCAGCATTTAGCAGAAGAGGAGATATAAAGCTTTACTTTACAAATGACCTCTCTGAGACTTTATTTTTCTCAAATTTAAGTTACTAGTTAGCTAATTTTTAATTACACATCACAATTACTGTGAGAAATTATACTGAATTTTATTTCTAAAGGTGACACTTTATCTGGCAGCCTCTAAGAAGAAATTGAGGAGTGTTGTATATTGAAGTTATATATGGTAAGAAAAAAATTCAAGTTTATGAGTTGATGCTGCTTTTATTATGTGGAGATTCTCAGGATACACAGATCCAATGAAGAACAATAGATTATTCTATCTTGAATTGAAAACTTCTAAATATAAGATAGTAAAAATTTGAGACTTGAAGGTTATCAATAGTTCGCAAGGGTTAGTCAAGTCTTACACAGAAAGGAAATGTTATCTTCTAAAATTGAGAGGCACTGAATGAATACACTTGGTTATTTCTTCAAGTTCATGTACTGAAACCTTCGTCACAAGACAAATGTTACAAGGTGATGTTTTATTTTTTTATGACAGTACAAGGCATAGAGTTGAAGAAGAATTTGGATGTTTATATACAAATTCATACTGACCTGTTTAAATTTGATAGGAGGAGTTAAGACACAGAATTTTTAAAATTAAGCTTACTTGGTGGAAGAGGCTCATCGATTGTTGGGTAGTGGTGATGTTCAGGCCTCAAGGAAGGAAGCTGGCTTACTGGCTGGGAATTATGGAGTATAGGATATTCACCTATGGACAAGATAGTCAAGACATTTAAATTCATTCGTTGCTCTGTCAATCTCATCAAAAGCATGACTGTAAAACTACTATAAGAAACAAACCTCAAAACGTGGATATTTGTTTATTGCAATGGTTTGTGATGTTCATAATCATTCAGGAAAGAGAGGATTTTTTTTTAATCTGAAGAAGATTGTAAATGTTCATGACTAGTTAACTGTACTACCCAGACCTATATGTAGGACCAGAATCTGATTTTTGTAACCAATTATACATCTTTAATGGAAAGATACATGAGAGAAAACCATCAGACCCTAACTTGTCCTAGCAAAAGAGTCAAGTCTATTTGAGTGAGCTATAAGGTCTTAAAATACCTTGACTGCCCTGTGCAAAATCATAGTTTTGATTTGGGTAAGTTTCATTAGAGGGCTGCCAAAAGGTTATATTCCAGATTTTTTTCTTTTCTTTTTAATTAACTTCTTGGATGGTGCCTTTCCAAGATGAAGTTAAAGAGCTGGTGTTCTGAGATTATAAAATTTCTTTTATGGGAAACTAGGGGTTAGGTAGAAAGTAAAGGTGCTATGGTATAGAGTGATGGCTCCTGATTATTTTGAGGAGGAATCAGACAAACCAAGATGTTCTTGAAAAAGGAAAGGACAAGAGACAGAGAAAGTAGTTAAGTGTGGAAAAATTGAGACAGAACACTTGGCACAGAATTGAGGCAGAAGTAGAAAGAAAGATAGAGATGGGGACATTTTAGAAATTAACATAATATTCACAGAGTTCATATTCCTTATTAGAATACTGTTGTTGCTGTTACTTGTCATTGAGTTAACTCCTACTCAAGGTTGTCTTAAGTATAACAGAAAGTTATACTGATATTAGATTACTGGTACTGTGCCATCTCAGGTAGCACTAATAATGAACTGGAACATGTTCTGAAAGGATGTTCATATTTCATGATGTCAACACTCCCTGGGGAAAGAAACATTGTGATTGGGAGCCATTTAGATGGAAGATATGACCTCAACTGTTTGGGCCTCATAATCAGACACAAACATTCTTGACTTTGGAAGGTCCAAGGGTCCCAGGGCTGAGATAGCCTCTATTCAAACTGATTTCCTCCCAGCCTCACTATTCTGTTTTTTCTGCAATAACCCTATAGTCGCTTAACAATATTAAGGATTTCTTTCTTCCCCATCACTCTACACTAATGTAAATAGCAGGTGGACAATTAATTATCTCTTGAGTAAAAAATAAGAGAAGCTATGGAAGACATGGGGATTAGATCTTTTTGAGAACTCAAATACAGAATTTTCCCCAGAAAGGTCATATGTGGAAAAGATGCAGATTTATTCTTACTTTCCAGACTAAAATTTTAGATCCATAGAATTGCTCAAAAGTAGAGAATAATTAATAAAGAAGGAAATTAGATGGTTTAATTTAGCAATTAATTCTTAGAAGTGATTGGCAAATGGAACATTGAATGTGAATGATGTGTCATTGTTTATTGTGTAAATGTCTGTGTATTGCTGGAATCCTCTGACACCATAAATAAAATTAAGAAAGTTATCTGTAACGCCAACACCTGGCTCATTATGGACAGATCTCTGTTTTACAACATGGCTCTGTGTTGAAAGGAAAATACACTCGTTTGGTTTTTTATATGTGTTTAATGTCAGAAATTGAAAAGTAAAACATAGTATCACTGTTGTTATGTCACCAGCTGTTGCATTTTTAGCTCAGTGTTTTGGTTTTTTTTTTAAGACCAAACTTACCTCATTTTAATTAATTCAATAAATCAGGTAAATTACTCCTCCAAGCTAGTGGAAAAATAATATTGTCACTTGCCAGAGATTAATGAAGCTGACCCCACCTGCTTGTGAAACCCGAGCAAATGCAATGACATGACTGACACATCTCAACTGACTGACTGAATGAATGAATGAATAGATGGAGCATATTTGAGAGCAAGCAATTATGTTCTGCACAAAGCCATCATTCTACACAGTAACCCACTGTCACGGAGACAAAGCAAGTGTTCAGATCTGTGAGAACATTTAAGAAGGAAATTTATTCCTCAGGCTAAAAATCAGGTTGGTTCTTCCATATTCTGTTCTGTTTATAAAGTATACAGTTAGACTGCAGAGGGAGAAAAGTTAGTTAGCATCTTTCTTGAAGCAAAGCAATTTTCATCAAATAATGTGACATTTCCCTCTTGAATACCATAATATGTAAAATGTAAATTCGCAGGATTATTTTTAATGATTTATATAATAATAATACTGGAAAAAATCAGCCTCAGTGTTAAGAACACATTAAAAAATGTGTACCTAGGGGACTCAGTAGATGAGAGGCAGAGGGCTTTATTCATAGCATCTCATTTCATCCTTCCAATAATCCAGGGAGGTAGGTTCTACAATTATATCATTTAATAGGGAACTGAGGCACAAGGAAATTAGGTAATTGGGCTAGAGTACTAGGGTTCGGAAATGGTTTGAACTGAGCTCAGCTCCACAACATCATATTATTATTTTCATGTGATCTGTAGAGGTTTTAAAAACTATTTTAAAGGTTATTAAAACACAGAGTTCTATAGATGGAAGAGGAGCAAACAAGAATTAGAGAAAACATTCTCCCTAAGTTGCTGAAGACATATTTCAATGTAGGCATGCATACAATGAAGGGACTTTGGTTAACCTAATATAGTTTTCGTAATGAAAGTATCTGAAACATAAGACATAATGGTAACCAGGACGTACTGATTCTTTGCCTGTCCAGCATGTGGAGACAAGCATACATCAGGCAGACCACGTAGAAATTATGATTATTTTTTTAGCATATACTATTGGCAAGTCTGGTGGCAATAAGTCTACATATAGACTCCAAGAGCTTGGCAACTCATTACCGTAGAAAGTAAGGCTAACTGTGTAGTCCTATGCTAAGATACATGGCTTTAATGACCTCAGAACTCTTCCAGGCACTTTCCTGTATTCCATTATAACCGCTAGCATAAAGCATACAGGCACTTCCGAACCTTTTATTTTTTTTTTAATTTACTGTCTGCTGAATTAAAGAATTTAATTATCCATTTTGAAACAGCACCCTGCAAGACTTCCACAAAGGGCCTAAAACTCTCCTGCCCATTGTGTTGTCACTACTATTCACTCTCACTGGACTGTCAGCAATTCAAGGACACAATGTCTTGTAAAATATGCTCATAAAGAAATTTACACAGATAATTCACCATGTATGGGTTATCTGCCAATGTGGCTCCCAAAATGCCATTCAGTTTAAAATGGGCGAGCAAGTTACCAATTGTGCCTGATTTTGTGTGACCCAAACTAAGATGGTTTTTACATTTTAAAGTGTAAAATGTAAAAAGCAAGCAAACAAACAAAATCAACCTAAAGCAAGACTCACAAGAAACAATCAGACTTTTGGTGAGAACAGACACTTGTTCTCTTGGCCTACAGTATTTGCTATCTAGCCTTTTATAGAAAAGTTTGTGAATTCTTTGTTCTAAAACATCCCTGTAAACTCCAGTACAGGCCCTTTTGTGTATTTCTCAAGTCACTTTATATTTTAATTATTTATGTCTTTGCTGTCCCTTTGCATAGGGAATTCCGTAGGTATCGAATACCATGCATACTTACCCAGTGCCCATTAGCCTGGCCCAAAGCATCTGGCCTAGAAAAAGAAATACTGAAAGCATCTCAGTATTCACTCTTATTGTGTGCCTAGTTTATCCTCTTGTGCTTCTCTTTCTCTACCAATTTTTGTGCTTTTCCTCTTAAAATGTATCACTCTCATACTTTTCTCGAACATATGGTATTTGTTATTGTCAAATATGTTTATGTTCAATTAATTTCTGTAAAAAAATTTATCGGCATCAGGCATAGGTTTGGGTGATAGGAATTCAGACAAAACACATGCTTCTGGCCTTTGATGAGCTTACAATCTCAAAATAATACCATCACATTTGATTAGATTAAAAAATATACAGCAGAACAGCAAAAGAAGAGAATACAAATTTTACTCTTTCAAAATAAATTAATGAATTAGTTAATAAAATTACAAGGCTTTTTAATTTACTTTTTTTCCCCTCTGATATTTGACTTGATAAATGACTCTAGTTTAATGTAGGATCCCTGAGTAAGGCTAAGAAGGAAAGTATTTGGTTAAAATTAAGAATATATTTTAAACTAAAGCTGGCACTTTGCTGTTAGAATCATTAAAGCAAATTACTTCACACATTTATGACATTCTTCTATTGGTAGAAAGAAAATCTCAAGCAAAAACCAACACCAATTAATTGAGAAACACAACAAAAGGGACATAGCAAATAGAATCCAATCGCCTGAAAAGTGCATTGGGCCTGAACAATTCTGTTTAAACTTACTCCCCTGAGGTTGATAACTGTTTCTTGTCTGTTTAAGTCAACTGATAGCTAGCTTATACATTCTGTATTCTGCCATAAATAGAAGGGTAACATGTTCACTAAACAGTTCTGGTGATTTAATGATGAGGAAAAGCACTGATGCAAATGCACACTTGCATACAAGCAGTTGTAATTCTTGAGTACAAGTGAAATTGTGAAGCTGTCTCTGTTCAACTATACTATGCACATGCACCCTTAGATACAAGGCAGACTCCTGTTACCCAGCAAGCCTGATTCGATTGACTCCACCCCTTGGTGCTGTTTTAATCCGAGGGATGGGACCTGTATCCCCCTAGTGGCTCTAATCAACTTTGAGGTCTAACCTTCTCTCCGAGTGCTTGGACCTGCCACTGGAGACTCCAGCCCGTCAGCGGTTCTCTCCATGGTCACGCTGGAGTTGGCCAGCTCCTCTGCCCACTGCCCAGGGCCATTGGTGGCCTCCGGGTCCAGCTCTGGGCTCTGCGCAGAGTCTGGCACAGACTCGAAGGCGCTGTTCTCCTCCTCCTCGTCATCTTGAGAGGAGAAGACAGTGCTCTCGGAGATCTTGGCGCTGTCAACTGAGGAGAAGCGTGTGTGGCTGGCGAACCTGTTGCCGCCATTGTAGCAGGAGGGGCTGTAGCAGGAAGCGCTGTAGCAGGAGCTGCTGTAGCAGGAGGTGCTGTAGCAGGAGGCGCTGCAGCATGAGGGGCTGCAGCAGGAGGCGTCGCAGCCCTCGCAGCTGTGCTCCCCGCCCTGCCTCAGGCTCGAGTCGCTCTCACTCCCGGTGCTGGGGTGTGGCTCGCCATTTTCCAGGCTTGGGAATGGTTCCCCGGAGTGATCGTGCAGCACTAGGCCTGGGGTCGCCCCCTCGGGCAATTCTCCATCAACCTCAAGAGGCAGCGGGTCCGCGGCCACCGTGTCCACCTCGCTGAACCCATCTTTCTCAGAGGAGTCCTTGAGGGTGGACTCGTCCTCGGCGCCATCCTCTTCCTCGCAGGCCTGACCACTCTGTGCCGAAGGCATGCTGTGCAGGAGAGTATGGATGCGGATGTAGTGAGTCCTCGGGGTCTCTGGTTCTCCGCAGGCTGATGTGATGATGGTCTCCAGCTCAGACACCGGTAAGGAGCAGGGCCTGCTTTTTCTCTTCACTGAGACCCTTAATGGTGGCATGTCTTCTCCCTGCTCCGAGGCAGGCATCTCCTCCTCCTCCTCCTGCTCCAACTCCTTCTCCCCCTCGTCTTTCCCTGTCGCGCCCTCAGTCTGGGCCCTCTCTGCCAGTGGCCCTTCCTCCGTGCTGGCTGGGGCTTCACTCTCCTCCTCCAGCAGCAGCATGGGTGTCACCTTTTCCTCCAGGTCTATCTCCTCTGCCAGCTGGTCCTCCTGTGTTGAGGCCAGAAACAAGCCAGACCCTTCATGTCCCTGAGAGATCATACTATCATCTCCTGCTTCGGTGCCTGCTGCTTCCTCCAAGGGCTTGGCCACCTCCATACTCTCATTCTCAGAAGTATCCCCAGCTCTGTCCTCACACAGTGACTCTGGCTTCCAGCTCTCTGATGGCCCAGATGCTTCAAGCAGAGGCTCCTGACCACTGCTTTCCCCCTGGTTGGTTACGAGGTGGTCCTGAATTTCCCCTGACTCTTGTTCATTACTTAGGGACATTTCCTCATCATCTGCTGGCAATGGGAAAAAAGAAAATATATGTCATTCCTTGCAGAAAGGGCACTGTGACATTCCATATATACAACTGGACATGGAAGCCAGAGTTAAGAGATATATTGGGACACTGGATGTAGGGGTTGATGAGGCTTGTCATTGGCCACAGCTCTGTTGACAAATTCTGTAAGAATTAGTTATCATCGTATTAGGGATAATTTGCCATCATAGATCTCAGAATTTTGTTTCAAGGTGATTTTTACATTTCATTTGAGTTTTTAAAACATCCAAAACTTAGCAGCTATGCTAATACTCGGCACATAGGTGCTTAACAAATATTTGCTACATAGACCAACTTCCAGGGATGAGACTGGGACATTTAATATTTCCTTAATGATCGCTTGCAAGACTTGTTATGCTTTAAGTCATAGTATTTCTTATGGCTGAGGCCTGCACAGAAGGGTCAATCGGGTTTTTAGGCAGCTAGAAGGAAGAAAGTGCTGGGAAATGGTTGATGGCAACCCCTATTATTCAATAACACAGGCTATAAGCTTTCCAACATTTGGAGCTGTCAGAGAAAAATAAACAAGAGCTCCACTGACCACTTCCATCTCCTCCCAGTCACTCTACTAAATCCTTGCCAGATTTAAATTTCTTTAACATCAAAGGCAGTAATGCAGTTCACTCAAACTCATTACCATAGAGTTGGAACTGACTCAAAGTTGACCCTCTAGTTGGTTATTCCAAGGCTGGAAATTACACAAGTGGAGATTGCCCAATTTTTCCTTATTAAGTTATTGGTGGATCTTAACCACCACAGCAATGCAGCCTTTGGGTTAGTAGTGCAACTCCCTATGATTAAACATCTACTAAACACCTCCTATGTGCCAGGTACTATAATGGATGTTGAGAATAGAAAAATAAGCAGGGTTCCAAATGCATAGTGACTTCCTTGTCAACCCATTCCACTGTCAAACCCTCTACCTTTGGGTCATCAGAATGAAGAGGAGCCTCTCAATCAAGGGGACAGCAACCTGGCTTCCAGAACAGATCACTGACTTCTGGGTTTCAAATGGAGAAAGGAGGGAACCACAAAACCTAGGATATTTCTGGAGAGATCCATGGTTATTGCATTTTAGAGACCAGAACCATACTATGCCCCTAGTTCATGCTGAAAATACCTGGATGGATGGCAGAAGTGATCTCAAATCGGAACTGCAGCTGTCCACTCACATGATCTGTTGGAAGCCTGCGGCCAAGTGTGTAGCTGACTATCCTGTCCCTAGGAGGAAATAAGTACCATCACAGATCTGGCCAATACATTGTCTCTGAAATTTCATGCAACATGCATTATATCCCAGTAGTAAGACAGGCCATACCAACGAAAGACCTGTTCACAGGAAGGATGAACTAACTGCTCAGGCACATATGAGATGACTCTTAAGATAAACATGGAACATACATCTGCTGAACAGAAATGAAAACTCTCAAGAAAACTCTTAACCTAATATTCTAAATCAGAAGCCAGCAAATGATGGCCAGTGGGCCAAATATAGCCCATGATTGTTACAGCCACGAGGTTTTTACATATTTAAATTATTGAAGAGAAGAAATTTTTTTTAAAAAAAGGCAACAGACGGATAACGTTTTGTAACATGAAAATTACGTGAAATTTAAATTTTATTGTCTATATATAATGTTCTATTGGGACATAGCTATACTGACTAGTTTATATATTAACTGGTTGGCTTTCATGCTTTGCTGGTAGAAGTAATTAATGACAGAGACCATATGACGTGAAAAAATTTAAAATACTTATCTAGTTCTTTATAAAAAAAGATTGTTGACATATGTTCTAAAACCAAAAAGATATGCTTTTCCTGTGTAGGCTGCGATTTTCTTAAACTGTCCCTTAATAATAACAATAACATGAACAACATATGTGTGTTTTGTTATACAGTAACCAAATAGGTGGATATTGAAGTGACTGTGCAGTGCCAGAGAGGATAGAGATGAGCAAGCCTCCTGATTTTGGTCTACTGTCTTGTAAGTGTCAATTCACATGAACTCATGAGTTGGAAATGCCATCTCGGTTTTGGCATCAGGCTCTTCCCAGTCAAAGCATAAAGAAATTATTAACAAGAAAATCAAGCAGGAAAATCAACTTGAATCTGCACTGTTATGTTTTCATCAACATTTAACTTCAGCAGAGTAAATTGCTCCCTATTTTGGCCTCAAGTGTAATGACTGACTACTTTAAGGTATTCAAGAATTAATAAACCCTGTGTATCCAATAATTCTAAAGACATAATTACAAAAATAATTGGTACTCGGTTCTGCATACATTCCATTGACTCACTTGTGATATTCCAATAAAAAGATAAATCGCTGTCTAGGCATGTTTTAATCTTTTATTCTTGAAAACACTGACATCAATAAACAAACAAGGCATATTCCCTGAGCCACAGAATAAATATTTCAACAATAGGTTAGTGTTTAGAGTTGCTTGTATGTTTGTTTCTTGTGGACCTGTTTTCATTTTCTTCGGCTTCAGTCTAAACTTGCTCATGAGTAGCTGACTTGCAAGTCAGCAGCTGGCCTACTTTTGACTGCTGCTACTGAGTTTCTCCTGAGATTCTCTCTGCATATATAGTCAGTCTGATTCATGTATAGACCATCAATGTGACCATGTGTAAAGTCACCTTTTGTGTATTTTAACAAAGGTTTTTGCTATGAATATATCATTTTCAAAAAGTATAGACAAAGGAGAATAAGTTCAATATCTTGTTTATTTAGAAAGGGCTTTATTATGGAGTAAGTCTACTATGACTATAAAAAAAGACATGCTAAACACAAAATCTAATTGAAATTGTGGTTATGTGCCATTAACTCAAATATGACTCATGGAGACCCTATAAACAACATATCTGAACACTGTCCTATCCTGCCCCATTCTTATCATCCACAACACACGTGGTCCCATTATTGCAGACACTGAATCAATCTATCTTGTTGAGGGTCTTTTTCTCATTTGTTGACCATCTGCCTTTTAAAGCATGATGTCCCTTTCCAAGGAACAGCCTCTCCTAACAATATGTCCAGAGCTTGTGAGACAAAGTTTTGCCTTGTTTCTCTTTGGAAGCAGGTTATTCTTGCTTCCAAGGAGAACTCTGTTTGCACTTTCTCCAAGACATGTCTGTTGCTTCTTTTGACAGTCCATGGGATATTCCATGCTTTTTTCTAAAACCACAATTCTCATTCATCAATTCTTCTCTTGTCATCTTTATAAACTTTTTAATTCTCATATTTATAGTAGGTGATTGGAAAGACTGTATTTTGAATCAGGCACACCTTTAAACAGTCTTTAAACTGACATTTTTCCTCTTCAGGATTTTTTTAAAGATCTCTGACATCCTACTTCCTCAATGCTCTATGAATTCAGACCTCCTGACTACTAGTACCAAGAGTGTTGATTGCTGATCCAAGCAAGATGAAATTATTGACAATTTCAATATTTTCTGTTGCCTATTGGTCCTGGTTTTTTGTTTTTTGTTTTTTTGGTGTTGAGATGTAATCTATATCAAAGCCTGCAGTCCTTGATCCTCTTCAACAGGCGTTTTAAGTCCTCCTCATTTTAAGAAGGCAAGGTTATGCCATATGCATATTGCAAGATGTGATAAGTCTTCTCCCAATACTGATGCCACATCCTTCATCATAATGTCTGGTTTCTCAAATTCTTTTTCAGCCTATAGATTGGATAGGTATGGAGAAAGGATAGAGCCCTGACCCAGGTTTCTTGAATTTTAAAGCATGAGGGTTCCCTTGCTCTGTTCACACAGTAGCTTCTTGGTCTAGGTTTAGATTTCATACAGGCATAATGAATTGCCACTTGTCTCAATGTTTGTCATAGTTTGTTATGATCCACGCAGTCAGACACCTTTCCATAGTCATTCTTCTGGTATTCTCTGCTTTCAGCCAAGATATATCTGGTATCAACAATCATATTCCTGGTGTCATGGCTTCTTCTAAACCCAGCCTGAGCTTTTAGAAGTTCTCTGTCAATGTACTGGTCTAGTAGTTTTTGGCTGATCTTCTGCAATATTTTGTTTGTTATTGTTGTTGTTGTTATATGCCATCAGGTCACTTGCAACTCATAACTACTCTATGTACAATAGCCTGAAACCTACTCTATCCTGTGCCAACTTGATTGTTTCTGACACAACTACCTTCATTACCCCCGTCACTGTATCAACCCATCTCATCTATGGTCTCCCTCTCTTTCTCTGTCCCTCCACACTTTCAAGCATGATGACCCTCTCCAAGGACCGGCCCATCTTTGCAACATGCCCAAAGTATGTCAGATGAAGCTTCAGAATCCTTGCCTACAAGGAGTAGGCTGGCATCACCCTCTCTAAGATGAGCCTCTTTGTTCTCCTGGCAGTCCATGGTATGTTTAAAACTCTCCTCCAGCACCACAACTCAAAAGGCATCAATTCTCCTCCTATCATCCATAGTCGTTGTCCAGCTCTCTGATGCAAAGCAAGCAATTGCAAATACTGTGACCTGGATCAGGCATACTTTAGTATCCCGACTGACATCATTGCTCTTCAGTACTCTGGAGAAGTCCCTGACAACCAAATTTCCCAATGCAATTTGTCTCCTGATTTCCTGGCTGCTGGTACCAAGAATGTTGATTGTGGAACCAAGCAAACTAAAGCTGTTAACAATAGCAATCTCTTCATCCTCCTTCAATTGGCCCAGTGGTGAGAATCTTTGTTTTCTTGATATTGAACTTCAATCTATATTGAAAGCTGCAGTCCTTGATCTTTTGTAAAAAGCACTTCAGGTCCTCCTCAGTTTCAGCAAGCAGGGTTGTATGAACACAGGTTGTTGAATCTTTCTCCAGTCCTGATGCTACAATCCTCCTAATACGGCCTAGCCTCCTGGATGATCTGTTCTGCATGTAGATTGAAATATGGAAACAGAATACATCCCTGGTGTACAACCTTCCCAATCTTGAACTCTGCAGTGTCTCCTTGCTCTGTTCTGTACTTGTCCAAGTACAGGTTTCCCATAAGCACAGTCAAATGTTCTGGGATTCCCACTCTTTTCGGAGTCAGCCACAGTTTATTGTAATCCACACAGTCAAAAGCCTTTGCACAGTCAATGAAACACAGACATTCCTCTGGTACTCTGCTTTCAGACAAGATCCATCTAACATTAGCTATGATATCTCTCGTACCATGACCTTTTCTAAAACCATCCTGCACATCTGGCATTTCTCTGTTAATGTGCTGCTCCAGTCATTTTTGCTTGGTTTTCAGCAGAATCTTGCTTGCATGTGATATTAATGATATTGTTCAATAGTTTCTGCACTCTGTCAGGTCACCTTTCTTTGGAATGGGAACACATATAGATAAATCTCTTCCACTCAGTTGACCACATAGTTGTCCTCCAGATTTCATGGGACAACTTAATGAGCACATCCAAGGCAGTGTCTGTTTGTTTAAATATGTCAATTTGTGTGCCATCAATTCCAGGAGCCTTGTTCTTTGCCAATTCTTTTAGAGCAGCTTGGACTTCTTCCTTCATTACCACAGGCTCTTGCTCATATACTATTTCATTAAATTCTTCTATTTCAGCCAATTCCTTCTGGTACAGTGATTCTGTATACTCCTTCTATCTTCTTTTAATGCTTCTTGGATCATTTAATATTCTGTCCAAAGCATCCTTAAGTATTACAACTCATGGCTTTAATTTGTTTTTTAATTCCTTCTGACTAAGAAATGCTGAGTGAGTTTGGCCCTTTTGATTTTCTGACTCCAGCTCTTTGCACATTTCATTGTAATTCTTTGCTTTGTCTTTCCGAGCTGCCCTTGGAAATCTTCTATTCAGTTCCTTAATTTCTTGATTTCTTCCCTTTGCTTTGGCTTCTCGGCACACTAGTGTAATATTTAGCTTACATATGATATTAATGATATTGCTCGACAATTTCCACATTCTGTTGGACCACCTTTCTTGGGAATGGGTACAAATATGGATCTCTTCCAGTCAGTTAACTAGGTAACTGTCTTCCGGATTTCCTGGCACAGAGTGATAAGCATGTTTAGGACTATATCTGTTACTTTATCATTTGTGTATGTATATGCTTGTTTGTTCATAGTTTGCTTGTATTAGTCTCTTATTGTCTGTCAATTTATTGTACTGAGATAGTTAGTTACCTGGATGCTATGCTACCAGTCTTTTAATATCAGCAGGTCACTCATGGTTTACAGGCTTCAGTGAAGCTTCCAGATTAACACAGGGTTTAGGGCTGTTGTTTAGGTCGCTGTGAGTCGCAAACAACTTGACAGCACATAACAACAACAACAACAACAAGAAGGGTTTGTCATCCACTTCTGAAATAACTGTCTTTTGAAAACTTTATGAACACTTAGAAGAGTGCAATTAACTGAAATTAAGGGAGGCCTAAAGGTAAATTCTGATGACTTTGTGGGAAGGAGTTGTGCTGCTAACATAAAGGCATGCAGTTCAAACCCACCATAGGTGGGCAGTATAGATCCACTGAAGGTCAGGCAATGAGTGGGTTCTAACTTGATGATACATTATAACAATAAAAATAATTACTGGTAATTTATTTGCATAAAATAAACTCAGCATTATCTATGCCTCACATTGTGCACAAAAACGGATTCAAGTGAATAAAAAACCCTACATGTAAAAGCTAAAGTTATAAAGTTCTTGGAAGATAATATAGGAACAAAATTACATAAGTTATATATTTTACTGCATTAATAATCTATTGAACATAACTAATAGAAAATAATTTAGGTAATTGGGATGCCCTGAAAATGAAATATCTATGCTCATCAGAAGACTTCACCAAAAGAAACTTAAGAATGGGGGGGGGGGAGTTTTAACAAAGAGCTATTTGGCATGAATCTATTCTCTATAATATAATATGTAATACTTCAGTAACTCAACAGCAAAAAGATAGCAAAAAAGAGCAAGGTCATATACAAAACCTCACCAAAGAGGATGTTCAGGTCCAACAAACATACCTTAGAAGATATATAAAACTAAAATGGTATAATATTTTCCCTCTGTAAAAATGGCAGTGTGGGGAGATTATTATTCTTTTCACTGCTGGTGAAATTTTAAAATGAGCCAATCACTATGGAAAACAGTACAGTGCTTCCTGGAAAATCTAGAAATAGATATCATCTAGCAATCTCACTCCTAGGTTTCCAACAGTTGTAAGAGCAGGGTGGCCTGAATAGATGCATGCATGCTCATGTTCATTGCAGCATTATTCCCAATAGCAAAAAGATAGGAACAACTTGTAAATACTTATCAATAGACAAATGATAAATAAACTGAACAGCATTCATAAAATGATGCAAGTTTAACGGGAGGTTTGATGGTCTAGTGGGTAAGGAGTTGTGCTCAAATCCACCAGCTACTCTGAGAGAGAAAGATGGCAATCTCCTCCTGTGCAATTTACAGCTTCTGAAAACTCGCTGGTGGATCATCTATGATTCAGTTCTGATTTGATGACAGAAAACAATATAACAACATGCAAGTATAAAAAATAATCAAGACATAACAGATAACATTATGGAGATAACATCTGGAGAACATTATGCTGAGTGAAATAAGTCAAACACAAAAGTAAAAATATTGTCTGGTTCTACTTTTATAAAAGCAATGAATAGATATACACAAAGAAAGAAACATTCTTTGATGGTTACCAGGTGTGAGAAGGAGAGGGAATCGAAGAATCACATTTTTGAAAGTAATAATTGGGGTTTTTTTATGTTGAAAAAATAAATACAAAATAAAAGTGAAGTTTGTGCATACTGACCAAAGTAAATGAAGACATTAAGAAGTACACAAGAAAATTGGGCAACTATGGTAAATGCTCAGATTTGCAACAGCAACAACAAAAATGTATCTGGGGCTACTTAGGCATAACGGATCACTAGTGGTCTATTGGTAAGGGGTTGTGCTGTGAACTCAAAGGTAGGTGATTTGGATTCACCAGCATCTCTGCAGGAGAACGATGGACAGTCTCCTGTGTGATCTACAGACTTTAAAAACCTGCTAGAAGGTTATCTATGAGTTGGTTTCCACTTGATGGCATGTCACAACAAAATCACAAAGATATAAGTATATCCATCTATATCTGTAAGCAGGCACATGATGGTGCATCGTATATGTTTTGGTGTATTGCTTTTCTTCTTACTAGGTGCGATAGAATTGATGCCAACTCATAGCACACCTATGAACAGATCTGAACCTTGCCCTGACTTGCTATATCCTCTTGATCTCTGATATGATCAATTCCACTGTTAACAGTCACTGGTTAATCTATCTTGTTGAAGTTCTTCCTCTGACCCTCTACTTTTCCCAGAATGATGACTGTCCAAGAACTAGTCTCTCCTGACAACATGCTCAAACTATGTGAAACAAAGTTTCACCATCTTTGTCCCTAAAGAGCACCCTGATTGCCCTTACTTCAAAACAGACTTGTTTGTTCCTTTGGCACTTATGGAATATTTAGAACTATTCTCCAATATCATAATTCATAGTTATCAATTCTTCTATCATCTCAATCCAATGTACAACTTTTTTAAAAATTTATTAATTTTAATGAACATTTACAGAGATTTTGGGTTTCCATTCATTCATTCATTGTCCAATGTGCAACTTTTAGGTCTATAGAAAGTAACTGAAAATATCATTGCTGAGTAAAGTGCACCTTAGTCTTTAAACAGGCATCCTTGCTCTTTAGCACCTTGGGGAAGTCCTTGACAGAAAGATTTTCCCAATGCAACATGTCTTTTGATTTCTTGAATGCTATTACCATGGGTATTAACTATGGATCCAAGTAAAATTAAATCATTGACAATATCAATCTTTTTTCCACCTACCATGATGTTACCTACTGGTCTAGTGATTAGTATTACTTGTTTTCTTGATATTAAGAATTAACTAACATGAATGCTTTGATCTTCTGGAGCAAGTGTTTCAAGTACTTTTCACTTTCAGCAAACAGATGAGTCTTCCTCCAATCCTGACTCTACAATATTCTTCATATAATCCAATTTCTCAAATAATTTGTTCAACATACAGACTGAATAGGTATGGAGAAAGCATAAAAGCCTTATGCATGCCTTTCTTGATCTTAAATCATGCAGTATTCCTTTGTTCTGTTTGGACAACAGTTTCTTGATCTATGTACATATAGGTTTCACATTAGAACAATTAATGTTCAGGGATTCCCATTCTTTTCACTGTAACCTGTAATTTTAGACATAATTTGTTATGATCCACATAGTCAAATGTCTACATACTCAATAGAACACAAGTAAACAGCTTTTTGGTATTCTCTGCTTTCAGCCAAGATCAATCTGACGTAAGTAATGTACCATATCCTCTTCTGAATCCAAAGGAGTTTAATTTCTGGGGTTCAGTGTTGATGTACTATTTCAGCCAGTTTTTAATCAATGTCAGTACAATTTTATTTGTGTATAATATTTCTCAATAATTTCACAATTTTTTGGAATGAGAACAAATACAGATCTCTTCCAGTTGGTTGCCCAAGTAGCTATCTTCCAAATTTCTTGGCATAGACTACTGAACATATCCAGGGCTACATCTGTTTGTTAAAACATGTCAGTTGGTATCATCATATCATTTCCTGGGACCTTACTTTTTGCCCATCCCTTCAGTGCAGCTTAAATTTCTTCCCTCACTACTACTGGTTCTTGATCAGATGTTACTTTCTCTAATGTTTCAGTGTGGATCAATTCTTTCTGGTTTAGTGACTCTGTATTCCTTCCATCTTCTTTTTTAAATTTCCTTATACTACCTCTTATGAAATTAATCACCATTGATCTATGCCCACTATTACCCAATCTTTTCAGACACTAGATCTTTCCTAGCTCTCTTACCCCCTCTATCCACACACCAAATTGTGACCCTGGGAATTCTATACCTCCTCCCAAACCCACAGGCCCACTCCCCACTCACCTTTTCTCTTTTAACATTTATGCATATCTTACTAGTTATCCTTCTATTTTCAAAATAATGGTATTATATGGAATTTGTCCTTATGAGTTAATTCACACAATAAAATGCTCTTCAGCTTTTCCTATGAAACACAGTATTTTTTTTTTGGAAAATTTTTTACATTTATTTTCTTTTTCTCTATGTCTCTGGGAGTATGACTAATTTATATTGTATTGGAAAGAATCATAGTGAATCTTCTCTGAAATATTTTGATTGTATTTTTTATTTTTTTTACTTTTTTAATTTAATTTAGTTTGTTTATTTTTCATTTCAATGAACATCTACAGAGATTTTGGAATTCCATTCATTCATTGTTGCATGAAACACAGTATTTTTTAAAATCATTGTTCCCGAGTGCTGCATAATATTCCATCCTGTATATGTTCCATAAATTCTCAATCATTTTTTGTTGGTGGACATTTGGGCTGTTTCCATTTTCCTACTAATTGTGATAAATGCTTCTATGAACATTGGTGTACAAATCTCTGTATCTCAGTTCTGTTTTCCTCAGGGTATATTCCTAGCAGTGAATAAGTGTGTCTTACGGAATTTCTGTATTCAGCTTTTTGAGGAAACATCAAATTGCCTACCAGAGTGGTTGTACCATATTAAAATCACACCAACAGTGCATGAAATTTCTAATCTCTCCATATCCTGTCTACTTGTTGCTCTTCTAAACTGTGCCACTGCCACTGGGATGAAATGGTATCTCAATGTGTTTTTAGTTTGCATCTCTATTATTGCCAGTGATTTTGAGCATTTCTTCATGAATTAGTTGGCCATCTGAATGTATTCCTTTGTGAAAAGTCTTTCCATGTCTTTTGCCCATATTGTTATTGGGTTATCAGAGTTTGCAGTTTTTTGTTGTTTTGTTTTGGTTTTGGGGTGTTTTTTTTCCCTTCTGGAGGCCCTGTAGTATTCTTTAAATTTGTTATGAGATCTTTGAAATGTCACTGTTAGAAGCTTTTCCCCCCAGTCAGTAGATTTTCTTTTCTACCCTACTGGGGGAAAAAAGAAAAGATGCACACAGGGACTCAATCTTCAATCTTCTTTTGATGCTTCTAGCATCATTCTAGATATTGTCTTTTAGTATGACTACTCAATACTTGAATTTGTTTGTTCAGTTATTTGAGCTTAAGAAATCCTAGCATGTTTTCCCTATTGATTTTCTAACTCCAAGTCTTTGCATATTTTGTCTTCTTGAGCCACCATTGGAAATCTGTTTATCTCTTTTATTTATGCATTTGTCGCCTTTGGTTTGGCCTCTCTATGTCTTAGTGCAATTTTCAGTCTCTTCTGGCATCCATTTTGGTCTTTTCTATCTTTCCTGTGTTTATCATGATCTTTGACTTTCTTCATGGATGATATCCTTGATGTCATTCCACCACTCATCTGGTTGTCAACCATTGTTAATTGTTGTTGGTGCTATTTGCTGTTGATTTAAGTACAACTCATAGTGACTGTATGAACAATGACTCTGAGCCTTGCACTATCCTGAATCAATCTCATCATCTCCAACATACCTGAGCCCATTGCCACAAGTCAGTGTGCCAATCCATCTCATCTAGAATCTTCCTTTCCTGCACTGACCCTATAATATTTCAGGTATGATTTCCTTCTCCAAAGAGTAGTCCTTTCTGGAAATATGCCTAATATATATGAGATGGAGCTTCAAAATCCTTGCCATCAAGCAGAAACCAGGTTTCATCCTTTCCAGGACAGATTTGATTGTTCACGTAGCAGTCCATGGTACTCTTCTCCAGCACTACAAGTCAAAGATGTCTATTTTTCTTCTATTTTTCTATTCTGTCCTTAGACACTGTCATGTGCATAGCAAGCAATTTAGAAAACTGGTCCTTCACAGTAGATTTTCCCAATGCAATTCTTCTTTTGATTTCCTGAATGCCAGTGCCAAGAGTTTTGATTGTGGTTTTGAGTAACATAAAATTATTAACAATCTCAATCTTTTCTCCATCTATCACGATGTTGCATATTTGGTATGGTGGTGAGGAGGTGGCTTTCATAAACAGAATTTTATTTTCTTCATCTTGCTAGAAGAGGAATATTCCTGGGAAAGGGATATCATGCTTGGATAGGTGGTGGGTGAGTGAAAGAAAGGAAGTCTTTCTACAGGACTGACACATTGATTGCAGCAATGGGCTTAAGTGTGTTGAAGATGGTGAGGATGGCACAGGAAAAGACGGAGCTTAGATCTATTGTTCATAGAGTCGCTATGAGTTTTACTAAGACATTGTAGTAACACAGCATGTCATCTTGTTATGGATTGTCACAAACTATTAAAACCTACAACTAAGCTATAACTGTGAATAAAAGAATGTTCTTTATAATAAAGCAATATTTAATTTCTACCTGCAGGTAAATATCACTCTGAGAATTTATTTTAATACTATGCTTTAGCATTTTTCACTCTTATGCATAAGTACTTGTAATACACACAACATATTAAATGCTGTGACTCTAGCCACATTATAAATGGGGAGAAATTATGGAGACATAATCCATTGTTATCGACTTAATTTGACTCATTGTATTCCTGTAAGACAGAGGAGAAAAGTCCCACAGGGCTGTAATCTTTTGCCTAAGCAGACTGTCATATCTTCCTCCTGCTGAGCAACTAGTGGTTTCAACCTGTCAACATTTTGGTTAGTTGCTGAGTGCTTTTACCATACAGCTCCAAAGAGATATAATGACACCATTTTTGTTTGAGCCTTTAAAAGACTATCATTTCAGTTTACAAGGCTCCATTGGGCCTAAGCTACTGTTTTAAGACTAGAGACTAGGAAGTCTGGGTTACAAGTTTACCCTATGGCGTGTCTCTCCAGGAGTCTCTGAACTGGCATTGACAGCTTTCCCAAAAAGCGCTTGATGATAGGACGGCTCTTGGCAAACTTGTCTTTCACCTCAATTTCCAGCACATCAGTAGGCAAGGACACAAAGCTGAATTGCTGCAATGAAAAATATGTCATGTCAATTATCTTGTGAGGTGAGAGGATTGGCCAGGTCCCAGTCCATCTGCCTGGGATGATATAATTTTAAGATACACAAGCTGTAATATATAACAAGATCCTAGAAATTCAGTGGCTTCTGTAAATAAGATGATAGGCAACAGTGAGGCATTGCCAACCCAAAAACATGTGGTTTAAATGCATCATCTGCTTCTTGGGAGAAAGATGGGCAAACTCCTCCCATGTGATTTATATCCCCTAAATATCTACTCGAGGATCAATTATGAGTCAGTTCTGACTTGACAGCACATAACAACAACAGATAAAAGGCTAATCCCTGAGACACAAGAAATAAAAATCAGTATGCCTGTCATGGATTGTGTATGTCAAAAATATGTGTCAGTTTGTTTGGAGCACGACCTCCAATATTGTGTGATTATTCTCTATTTTGTGGTGCAGAATCTCTGTCTGTGCTTAATAAAGCAAGAGTAGGTTATATCTGTTACGCTAATAAGGTAAGATTAGGGTGGGATGTATCATCTTTTTTAAATCATTGCACTTACTCAAGTGACAACACTGCTCCTACAGAAGGGGAGTTGCCCTGTGGTATGGCCTGCATCATCTTTTATCTTACAACAGATATGAGGAGAAATAATTGTCCAAAAGGACAGACCACCAAAAAGAAGAGCCAAAGGGGGAGGATGTCATTTGGAACTGGGGTTAATGTGCTGAGTAGCTCCTCAAACTCATTGCCATTGAATCAGAACTGATTTCTAGCTAAATTTCCACAGGCTGTAATTACACAGGTCCATCTTTCATTCTCAGAGCAGCTGATGGATTTGATCCATCCATCTTTCCATTGTCAGTTCCGTACCAGAGATCAGAGAACCTCCTAAACCGATGAAAATACTGATGCTAAGCCATTTGGCAATTTCCAAGAAATATTGGACCCACAAATTTAAAAGGAGGAAAGGACTATTTTAGAGCCAAAAGAGAGGAAAAAACCTTTCTCTAAAGCTAGTATCTTGAGTTCATACTCGCAACCTCCCAAAATGTGAGAAAATAAATTCCTGTTTATGAAAGCTACCTACTTGGGGGATTTCTCTTATAACAATACTTGATAACTAAGATGATACCTTAAAAAGGTAACACTCAAATCTTTAGCCAACCTAGATTAAGTTTTATACATTTAAAGAAAAGCAAGCATAAACTCAACTATAATTAAAGAAATTCACTTTAAAACCACAGCTCAATACCTTTTTCAAGATTCGAATTGCAGAGATTTCTAACAGTTTGATGATTATTGCCCTACACCATCCAAGAGGGCTCTTACCTTGTGTCAATTACAATATTCAGTCACTCACTAAGCAAAATAAGCATGATCTTACTTGAGTTTCCTTAGAGAGCTCTGGTGGTGTAGTGGTAATGAGTTACCCTGCCAATCCAAAGGTACATGAGTCAAATCCACCAATTTCTCTGTAGAAGAAGATGGGCAATGGCATCCTATGTCATTAACTGCCTCTGAAAACCTGCTGGAGGGCCAGCTAAGGGTAAATTCCTACTTGACAGTACACAACTAATGTGAAGAGAATAATTTCACATTTTCCCCCACATCAAAGATATTGCTTCTAGATATGATTGGAATCATCTGCTTCTGTGCAACCCATAGCACCTTTCTACAAAATTAAACCCTCTTTTCAAATATACAAACTCTGACAGTAATAAAGTTAGCAAGTTCAATGGATGAATGGATAAAGAAACCATTTTATATTCACAGAATGGAGTACTATGCAACACTGAAAAACAGCAAGGAATTTAAAAATTCTACATAATAAGGATTCATCTAAGGGACATTATATTAAGCAAAATAAGTCAGTTGCAGAAGAAGTATTATGGTATAAGAGCACTACTCTAAAAAGATAAGGAAAAGTTTGCACACAAATAAAAGGAATGAGAAGGGAAGAAGAGGAATGTAAAACTTAACAAATAAGTTGAGTGAAGGGAAAGGCAATACACACTAAGAATCTTATCAGACTCTGTAATCAAATAATTATATTAATCAATTGGAATTACTATTAAAAGTATGTATTAATTATTAAATTGTAATTATAATGCTATAAAACAAAATATGTATGTGGGGCTTAATGAAAATGAATATTTGTGAACTTTTGTTGAAATAAAAAGATATGAATAAAAGCTCACACACACAAGCTGGGCAACAGTTGAAATACATGAAGAAATGTTCAAAATCCCTAGCTCTTAGAGAGCTGCAAATCAAAACAACTATGAGATATAATTTCACCCCAGTAGGAATAGCAAAATTTAACAGAACAGCAAACACTGGCAAGGTTGTGGAGATATTGGAACCCTTATTCACTGTTGGTGGGAGTGTAAAATGGTGCAACCACTATGGAAGGCTGTATGGTGCTTTCTCAAAAAGTTGCAAATACGAATACCATTTGACTCAGCAATTCCACTACTGCATATACCCTAAAGAAACCATAACTGCCACCCAAACAGATACATGCACACCTATGATTATTTTGGTTTTGTTCACAATAGCAAAGAGTTGGAAACAACCCAAGTGCCCATCAACAAATGAATGGATAGAAAAGCTGTGGTATATTCATACAATGGAATACTGTGCTGCATTGAAAAACAAGGAACTCATGAAATATTACACAAAATGGTTGACCCTGGAGGACATTATGCTAAGTGAAACATCTCAGTCACAAAAGGACAAATATGGCATAATACCACTGTTATAAAAGAGGAATGACTGCTTTGTCCACTATGGTGAAGTGACCAATGACTTTGTTATGCTGAAAGGCTGTGTGGTAGGGACCAAGAAGCGAGTGCTGACTCTCCGCAAGTCCTTGCTGGTGCAGACCAAAAGCCGGGCTCTGGAGAAGATTGATCTCAAGTTCATCGACACCACCTCCAAGTTTGGCCATGGCCGCTTCCAGACAATGGAGGAGAAGAAGGCCTTCATGGGACCACTTAAGAAAGATCACATTGCAAAAGAAGAAGGTGCCTAAGTCAGGACTAGATGGAGGGGTCACAATAAAAAATTATTTTCCAGTAAAAAAAAAAAGAGGAATGACATAGGGGTTGGGGAGAGACTGAGAAAGAGAGGATAAATAATGTATACTGCATTGAAAGAGATGAGGGAAAGAACTGTTTAAAATGAATATATGATTGGATGTTATTGTTATGACAGGAACCCAGAACAAAGGTAGCATAGTGGAGT
Source organism: Elephantulus edwardii (assembly GCF_000299155.1). Lineage (NCBI taxonomy): Eukaryota > Metazoa > Chordata > Mammalia > Macroscelidea > Macroscelididae > Elephantulus > Elephantulus edwardii. The sequence goes on from NW_006400026.1 coordinate 2,303,458, forward strand.
GGACTTGGGGGAGAGTTTGAATAATGAAAGAATTTTTTCTTTTACTTTTCAAAGAGAAAAGCTAATTGGAGGGGAAGAGTGGGCAGAGAGAAAAGTGCAACAATGAATGAATGGAAATCTAAAGTCTCTGTATACATTCATTAAAATCAATTAAAGAAAACCCTTAAAAATAAAATAAACCTCAGAAGGCAGAAAAGAACAGGATAAAAGGATTACTGGAAGCAATAACACAGGGAGGAAGTGGGAAGAGTGATGTTACAAATTGGGAATTGTAGTCCAAATGTCATAAAACAAGATGAATGGTTGGTTGGAGTATGAAATTACTCTGTCAACTTTTTCTCAAATCATAATAAAAAGGTTTTTCTAAATGGAATAAAAAACACAAAAAAAACCCCTGCTAATTTATTTGTAAGATAATTTTTTATCATTGTAAAAGACTAATTAGGAAGAACATACTATGTCTGCTAATATTTGGATTACTGCAGGATGGTCAAGGGATAACTAACCAGCAAGTGTCAATAACTTAAGAAGATACAGACTTTTATTTCTCATTCATGTTTCTGTTGTGGGCTCTGTTCATCCATCCTTCAGGGAGCAAAACTGATGTAGTAGCCACCTCTCAAACTACACCACTCATATGATGAAAAGAAATCAAGCTCTAGAGGTTCTACAAATAAGCACCCTTTGCAAGCACAACCTTTCAGCTAGACTGGGACATAGGCCCTAGCTTCTCTCAGGGATCTGGAGGTATGGTGCTGCAGTGGATCTGAATAATAAAGAGCAGAAATATAGACAGCAGAAGTATTTCCAAACAGCATTAATGACTTTTACACACTTCATATTGTAGCTCTTCTTTTCATTTAAAATTTATTTTAGCTAATTACCATAAAATTTCTTAACAAGGCCCTAAATGGTGACAGTGGTTAAAGTGCTTAACTCTTAACTAGAACGTTGGAAGTTTGAGCCTATTCAGAGTTTTCTCTAAAGAAAGATCTGTTGATCTACTCCTGAAAAAATTAGTTACTGAAAACCCAATGGACCTAGATACTACTGTGACACAGTGGTGTTATCATGAGTCAAGGTTCATCTCATGGCAACTGGTGATAATTGTATAATTTCTAAAAACTCATCACTCCTAATTCTGACAAAATTTTTAGGCTAAAAACTCTGGTGGCCTAGCTTCTTAGTTGCACTGCAATCCTGAAGGCACATGGTTCGAGACCACTAGCTCCTCTGCAGGAGAGGGATGGGAAACCTCCTCCTGTGTGCTTAACTGCCTCTGAAAACCCACTGGAGGGTCAGCTATGGTTTGTTTCCAACTGTATAGTACACAACAACAAAATTGAAGATCAAATTCAAGAATAGGTACATGTCTAAGAAGGTCTACTAAGAGAATCCATGCCCTTAACTATCCCAGGTCCTCAAATCTTTTGGATTTTGTCCAGCAATTCCATTTTAGAATATATTTAAATAAATCTTCTAATCTAATTGTTCAGAAATACAAGCTGGGTATGGAAGAGGTTATGACACTAGAGACATTTGCCAACGTCAGATGGATCTTGGAAAAAAGCAGAGAATACCAGAAGAATATCTATCTGTGTTTCATTGACTATGCAAAAGCATTTGTCTGTGTGGATCACAACAAATATTTGCTAACCTTGAGGGGTATGAGAATCTCAGAACACTTAAGTGTGCTTATGCAAAAGTTGTATTTGGGCCTTTGAAAACCTACTGGAGAATCAGCTCTGGGTCAGTTTCTACTTAATGGCACACAACAACATCAACACGGAGATTGGATAGTTTGCTAATACTGCAGATAAATGATACATTCTGGATTTTTATTGTTAATAGTTGCCCCACTATCTACTTATCAAATAAATTCTTACTCTTAATGGTTCTTTGTACAATGTTTAGAAATCTTATCCTGTACCATCCTCACAAGCTCCTCTGCTTAAGGCTATTGTTGTAGCCTCTATGTCAGTCCGTTTCATTGAGGAGTCTCTTCTTGTTTATGTACCTTTCCTTTTCCAAACGTGATGTCCTTTATTAAAGACTAGCCCCTCATAATAAAATGACCAAAGTGTTTCACAGATACATAATCTTTATGTCTACATGACACTTTTTTGATGACTGCAAAGAAGATGTGTATGGGAATTGGCCAGTTTTGCCCCTTCTATGATGTTGGAAGCAGGAGTGGCATCCACTTCCTAAATAACATGCCTCTGGAAACTCATTGAACTTTGAAAAATGATAGTTATTGAAAGGCTTCAGGCCTTTTGTTCATCGGGTTGCTATTAGTCATGTTTGACTCCACGGCAATCAACAACAACATAACTTGGATCAGGAAGCAGTCCTCAGAACAGAACAAGGAAACACTGCACAGTTCAAAATCAGGAAAGGGGGAAAAAAAAAACAAAATCAGGAAAGGAGTGTGTCAGGGATGCATCATTTCTCCATACCTTTTCGATCTATATGCAGAATAGATCATTTGAAAGCAGGACTTTATGAGAAGGAATGTGGCATCAAAATTGGAGAAGACTCATCAACCACCTACAATATGCAGATGACACAACTTTGCTTGCTGAAACTGAAGAAGACCTGAAGCACTTGCTTCAGAAGATCAAGGACTGTAGTCTTCAATATGGATTGAAGCTCGAGAAGACAAAGATTCTCACCACTGGGCCAACTAACAGTGCAACAATAAATGGAGAAGATTGCAGTTGTTAGCAGTTACAACTTGATTGGCTCCACAATCAACACTCTTAACATCAGCAGTCAGGAAATCAGAAGACAATTGCTTTGGGGAAATCTACTGTCAGGGACCTCTCCAGAGAGCTGAAAAGCAACAATGTCAGTCTAGAGACTAAGGTACGGCTAATCATGGTCTTTGAAATTACTTGTTATGCTTCAGAGAGCTGGATAATGACTAAGGGTGACAAAAGAAAAATCAATGCTTTCAAATTGTGGTGCTAGAGAAGAATCTTGAATATACCATGGACTACCAAGAAGATGAATAAGTCTGTCTTGGAGAGGGTGAAACCAAGTTTCTCCTTGTAGGCTAAGATTTGAAGCTCCGTCTCACATACTTTGGGCATGTGGCCAGTAGAGACTGGTCCTTGGAGAAGAACATCATACTCAGAAGGATAGAGGGACAATGCAGGAGAGGAAGACCCCAGATGAGATTGATACAGTAACTGGGGCAAAAGGGGTTGGTGTGTCTGAATTAGTGAAACTGGCTCAGGATAGGGAAGGACTCAGAGCTGCAGTACATAGGGTCGCTATGGGTCACAAGAGACTCAATGGCACATAACAACAACAACAACAACTTTAATTGTCCAGTAATAAGTTAGGTCCATTATAATGGGCATATCCCCTGCTCTATCCTGTGCCAATCTTACTGACTCTGATACACCTACTCCCATTACCCCAGTCACTGAATCAATCCATGTCATCAAGGATCTTCCTCTCCTGCACTGTCCCTCCACTCTCCCAAGCATGATGTCCTTCTCCAAGGACTGGTCTCTCCTTGAAACATGTCCAAAATATGTCAGATGAAGCTTCAGAATCCTTGCCTCCAAGGAACAGCGTGGTTTAAGCTTCTCCAGGACGAAACTGTTCATTCTCTTAGTAGTCCTTTGTACATTCAATACTCTTCTCCAATATCGCAGCTCAAAGGCATCAATTCTCCTTCTATCATCCATAGTAATTGTCCAGCTCTCTCATGCATAGCAAGTGATTACAGAGACCATGACCTTTATCAGGTGCACCTTAGTCTACAGACTGACATCGTTGCTCTTCAGCTATCTTTGACAGCAGACTTTCCCAGTGCAATATATTGTTTTTTAATTTCCTGACTGCTGGTGCCAAGGATGTTGATTGTGGAGCCAAGCAAACTAAAGCTGTGAACAATCTCAACCTCTTCACCATCTATCATGATTCTACCAATTGGCCTAGTGGTGAGAATCTTTGTTTTCTTGATATTGAGCTTCAATCCATATAGAAGGCTGCAGTCTTTGACCCTCTGCAGCACGTGTTTCAGATTCTCCTCAGTTTCAGTTTCAGCAAGCAGGATTGTGTCATCTGCATAACAAAGGCTATTGGGGAGTCTTCCTCCAATCCTGACGCCACATTTCTCATAGAGCCCAGACTCCCAGATAATCTGTTCTGCATATCGGTTGAAAAGATATGGAGAGAGAACACATCCCTGGCATACATTCTTTCCAATTTTGAATCATGAAGTATTCCATTGCTCTGTTTGGATAACTGCCTCCTGATCCAAGTATAGGTTTCACATTAGCATGATCAAGTGTTCTGGGATTCCCATTTTTCTCAGAGTTAGCCACAGTTTATTGTGGTCCACACATTCAAATGCCTTTGCATAATCAATGAAACACAGATATGCATTCCTCTGGTATTCCCTGCTTTCAGCCAAGTTCCATCTATCATTAGCTACAATATCCCTAGTACCAAGACCCCTTCTAAACCCAGCTTACACTTCTGGCAGTTCTCTGTTGATGAGCTGTTCCAGTCACTTTTGGATAATCTTCAGCAGAAATTTGCTTACAAAATTAATGAATGAAAATCCTATAAATCATAAGTCCAATCTGCAACTAATCAGTGGTATTTTGCTGTCTTTAGCCAATTCTTCATGAGGTCACTATGAGTTGTAGGTTAACTTCATGGTAGCTCCTCTATCAGTTTTGTATACTGTGGCAGCTTGCACATTGCTGTGATGCTGGAAGCTATGTAATTGATATTTCAAATACCAGCAGAGTAACCACTAATGAACATGTTTAAGTGGAGATTCCAGATGAAGATACGCTAGAAAGCAGGACTGAACATCCACTTCTGAAATAAGACACGTTGAAAACCATATGGACAAGGGAAGAACATTGTTGCATATGTTGTTGTTGTTATGTGCTGTCGAGTCGTTTCCGACTCATAGCGACCCTATGCACAACAGCCCTAAAACCTGCTCTATCTTGCGCCAACCGCACTGCCTCTGACACACCCATCCCGATTACCCCAGTCACTGAATCGATCCATCTCATAGAGGGTCTTCCCCTCCTGCGCTGTCCCTCCACCCTCCCAAGCATGATGTCCCTCTCCAAGGACCCGTCTCTCCTGGCAACATGTCCAAAGTATGCCAGACGAAGCCCCAGAATCCTTGCCTCCAAGGAGTAGCTTGGTTTAATCCTCTCCAAGATGAATCTGTTTGTTTTCCTGGCAGTCCATGGTACATTCAGTACCCTCTCCAGCACCACAGCTCAAAAGCATCCACTCTCCTTCTGTCCTCCCTAGTCATTGTCCAACTCTCTGATGCATAACAAGCGATTGCAAAGACCATGGCCTGTATCAGGCGCACCTTAGTCTCCAGAGAGACACTGTTGCTCCTGAGTACCTTTAAGAGGTCCCTAACAGCAGACTTTCCCATCGCGATACGCTTTTGTATTTCCTGACTGCTGGTGCCAAGAGTGTTGACTGTGGAGCCGAGCAAACTGAAGCTGTGAACACTCTCAATCTCTTCGTCATCCATCCTGATGCTGCCAATTGGTCCAGTGGCGAGAATCTTTGTCTTCTTGACATTGATCCTCAGTCCATACTGAAGGCTGCAGTCCTTGACCCTTCGCAGCAAGTGCATGAGGTCCTCCTCAGTTTCAGCAAGCAGGGTTGTGTCATCTGCATAACGCAGATTGTTAATAGATCTTCCACCAATCCTGATGCCACAATTCTCCTCATAGAGCCCAGCTTCTTGGATAATCTGCTCTGCATACAGGTTGAAAAGGTATGGAGACAGGATGCATCCCTGGCGTACACCCTTCCCAATTTTGAACCATGCAGTGTTACCCTGCTTTGTTCTGACTACTGCCTCTTGGTCCAAGTACAGGTTTCACATTAGCACAATTAAATGTTCTGGGATTCCCATTCTTCTCAGAGTCAGCCACAGTTTGTTATGATCCACACAGTCAAATGCCTTTGATAGCCTGTCTAGTTGGAAGGCACTAAAAATGTATCTGGGGAAGAGCTGTTTCCTCAATGTGGTGTCTAGCATAATGAAGCAGATGGAGCAAAGCTTTTAACCAATGAAGTGACTACTTTTTCTGATATTTTCTTCTAAAAACTGTGGAAAAATAGATTAAGACATTCATTAATAATTAGTTTATGGAATATATGAAGTATGAATGCAGGAAAATGATAATTCATTAAAAAATAAGAGGAACACAAAAGATTGACATCTGAGGCTTTAGTGAGCTGACATGCACTGTTACTGGCCATTGAATCAGACAATCATACGATTTACTATGACAGAAATGACAGACTAAAGAACAAGTTGACATTCTTTCTCAGAAAGATAATTTCTAAATCTATCCTGAAGTACAATGATGTGATAGGATACTATCCATATACATATAAAGAAATTCTGTTACTATAACTAGATTTCAAATCCATGCACCAGCCACGAAATCCAAAGATAAAGTAATTGATGACTTCTACCAAATTTTTGCAGTCTGAAATTGATTGAACTTGTAATAAAGATTAATAATTGGTGACTGGCATGAAAAAGTTGGAAACATAGACGAGGGAATGATAGCTGGAAAATATGACCTTGGTAACAAAAAATGTGGTTGGAGATCAAATGATGGGATTATGTACAATGAGAGTTAATGGCAAATATGTTTTTCAAAAATTATAAATGCCACCTACACACATGAAGTTCATATGATGGACTATACAGGAATCAGATTGACTACATCTGTGGAAAAACATGTTGGATAAACTTAATATGAACAGTCAAAAGCAGGTGAGGGGTTGACTATGGAACAGACTATCGACTACTTTCAGGAAGATGTTGTAGAAAATTAAAACAAGTCTATGAGAGAGATGCAAATCAAGACAACCATGAGATATCATCTCACTCCAGTAAGACTAGCAAAATTTAACAGAACATCAAGCAACAAATGCTGGCGA
>NW_006400026.1:2311076-2318683 GCF_000299155.1 Elephantulus edwardii
GGGGAGAAGGGTGCAACAATGAATGAATGGAATCCCAAAATCTCTGTAGATGTTCATTGAAATGAAAAATAAACAACCTAAATTTAAAAAAAAATAAATAAAAGGTGACCTTCAGTGTATTCCACCTGCATTTAAAACTATTTTAAGAACAAATTTGACTCATTGAACACTGTTGTTGTTATTGTTGTTGTGTGCTATCGAGTCACTTGTGACTCATAGCGACCCTATGTACAAGACCCCTAAATCTCATTCTATCCTGTGCCAACCTCGCCATCTCAAACACACTCATTCCCACCACACCACTCACAGAATCGATTCATCTCATCGAGGGTCTTCCTCTCCTACGCTGTCCCTCCACTCTCCCAAACATGATCTCCCTCTCCAAGGACCAGTCCCTCCTTGCAACATGCCCAAAGTATGTCAGACCAAGCTTCAGAATCCTTGACTCCAAGGAGCATTCCCTCTTCAACATCTCCAGGACAAACCTGTTTGTTCTCCTAGCAGTCCATGGTATATTCAACACTCTTGTCCAGCACCACAGCTCAAAGGCATCAATTCTCTTTCTATCATCCTTAGTCACTGTCCAACTCTCGGATGCACATCATGTAATTGCAAAGACTATAAGCTTGGATTAGGTGAACCTTAGTCTCCAGTCTGACGTCATTGCTCTTCAGTAATCTTGAGAGGTTCCTGACAGATGACTTTCCCAATGCAGTTCATCTCCTGATTTCCTGGATGCTGTTACAAAGAGTGTTGATTGTGGAACCAAGTAAACTAAAACTTAACCATCTCAATCTCTTCACCATCCATACTGATGCTGCCAATTGGCCCAGTGGTGAGAATCTTTGTTTTCTTGATGTTGAACTTCAATCCATACTGAAGGCTGTAGTCTTTGACCTTCTACCACAAGTGCTTCAGGTCCTCCTCAGTTTCAGCAAGCAGGGTTGTGTCATCCTCATAACTCAGGTTGTTGATGATTCTTCCACCAATCCTGATGCCACATTCCTCCTCATACAGCCCAGCATCTCAGATGATCTGTTCTGCATAATGATTGAAAAGGTATGGAGACAAAATACATCCCTGAAGGACCCCTTTCTTGATTTTGAACCATGTAGTGTCTCCTTGCTCTGTTCTGACAACTGCCTATTGGTCCATGTATAGTTTTCGCTTTAGCACAATCAAATGTTCTGGGATTCCCATTCTTCTCAGAGTCAGCTAGAGCTTGTCGTGATCTACACAGTCAAAAGCCTTTGCATAGTCAATGAAGCACAGATAGACATTCTTCTGGTATTCTTTGCTTTCTGCCAAATTACATCTAACATTAGCTATAATATTCCTAGTACCACGACCTCTTCTAAATCCAGCCTGCACGTCTGACAGTTCTCTGTTGACATATTGTTCCAAATGTTTTTGGATAATTTTCTGCAGAATCTTGCTTGCATGTGATATTAATGATATTGTTCAACAATTTCCACACCCTGTTGGGTCACCTTTCTTTGAATTGGAACAAATATCGATCTTTTCCAGTCAGATGGCCAACAGACAAGTTGTGGAAGGTTGTCAAGGATATCATGCATGAAGAAAGCAAAAGATCATTACAAAGACTGAGAGAAAGAAAATCCAAAATGGATGTAAGAAGAGATTTTGAAAATTGTACTAGAAATTAAAGAGGTCAAAACAAAGGAAAGAATTGCTGATGATAGCAGAACAGAAAATTTCAAAGAGCAGCTTGAAAACACAAAGCAAATAATCAAATGTGAAGAGCTAGAATTAGAAAACCAGAAGTGAAGAACACAATTGATATTTCTACAGCTGAGAAAACTCAATAATAAATCTAAGCCTCTAGTTGCAAAATCGAAGAATTCTATAAGTAAAATCTTGAATGATACACAAAGTATAAAAAAAGTATGGAAGGAATACACAGAGTTACTATATCAAAAAAACATTTTTCAGAAAGTAGCATAGAATAAATAGTCACTGAAATATATTCAAGCTGCAATGAAGTTATTGGCAAAAAAATAAGGCCTGAATAATTGACAGAATAACTATAGAAGTGTTTCTGAAAACAGATTCAGTCCTGGACATGTTAACCAGTCTTAGACAACAAATATGTACAACAATTACCTGTCGAATTCACTGGAAGAGAACCATATTTGTTCCCATTCCCAAAAAAGACTGTGGAAAATATCGGACAATATTGTTAATGTCACATGACATAAACCCTTACAAAAGCCTATATCTTTAAAAAGTGCATCAACAGGGAACTTCCAGAAGTTCAAGTTGAATTCAAAGAAGGCTATGAAATGAGGAATATCTTTCCTGATGTCAGATAATCTTGGCTGAAAGCAAAGAATAAGGGAAAGATGTTTACTTGTGTTTTAATAATTATACAAACAATCTGGATCATGACAAATTTTGGTTAACATTGAGAATAATAGGAATCCAAGAACACTTAATTGTACTCTTGCTAAATCTGTACTCAGATCAAGCAACAGTGTCCAAACAGAGCAAAGAAAGACTGTATGGTTTAAGGTGTGTGTCAAGGTTATATCCTTTATCTATACTTATCCAATCTGTATGTTAATCAAATTTCTTACAAAGTTAAATTGTATTAAGAATATGATATCAAGACTGGAGAATGACTTATTAACAATCTACTTTCGGCAGATAACACACCTTTGCTTGCCAAAAGTGAAGAAGACTTGATGTTCTTACTGCAGAAGATCAAAGATTGTTGTTGTTTTTGTGTACCATAGAGTCAGAACCAACCCATAGCTGCCCCTTAGGTGGATTTTCAGAGGCTCTTGGTTCTTCCTGTAGGGGATTCTTGGTTTATCTCAAGCTGTTTTTTATAGTGTAGCCTTGTCTTTTATTTTGGAGAATTTGAATAGGGTATCTAGGATGTCACTTCTGACTCAATAGCAAACAACAAGAAGCTCTGTGAACTCCAAACAGATCAGACTCCAAATGAAAAACTTCAAGATATCCTAGTCAAATTCTACCATTAGAACAAACAGGTTTGTCCTAGAGAGGGTGAAACAAGGCTTCTTAATGGAAGGAAGGATTCTAAGGCTTCGTCTGACATCATGCCTAGAAGAGTGGAGGAACAGTGTAAGCGAGAAAGACCCTTGATGAGAGATTTTTTTTATTATTATTAAATTTTATTAGTTTCAATGAACATTCACAGGGATTCTGGGCTTTCACTCCTTCATTGCCGCACCATTCTCTCCACCCTCATCCCCAGTTTGTTCTTCTTCCCCGCCATCCGAATGTCCGTTTTAATTGTCCAATTGCCACAGTGCTTGTCAAAGTCAGTTCTGATTTAAAAAATCATCTCCTTTGTCGGTGTGTCCTTTGCCATTCCCTATCACTCCTCCCTGAGAGAGACTTCACCCTGATTCATAAAGAAAAGGGGATGGCGTATTCTCTTAGCTACTTCCTGCTGAAAAGGGACGCTGTGGGTTTCAGGGTGAAGATCTTCTTTCACTACTCTAAAGGGCCCCTTTGGCAGTAGGAAACACAGACTATTATGGAGATTGATTTTGGAATTTAGATGCACTTTTATTGATTGTGTTTGGCCGTACATGCTCATATCCTTGAAGATGTATCATGGGGGTGTTGCAACCTAGAAGACACAAATTTGACTAACAAGTTATAAGTACATGAGTCAAAAATTATGGAAAAGTAAAAGAAAAGATTCTTTCATTGTTTTACAAACCCTCCCCCAGGTCCCCTCCACCATGTAGCCCTCGCTCTAGATTCCTGTGATGACAGAAATACCTAGTTATATATCTCTTTTAAATAGTTTTCTCCCTCCTATGTTTCAGTGCAGTATACATTATTGAACCCATCTTACTCAGTCTCTCCCCAACCCCAAGGACAGTCCCATTCTACAACAGTGGCATCATGTAATATTTGTCCTTTTGTGACTGGGATATTTCACTCAGCATAATGTTTTCCAGAGTCAACCATTTTGAATAATATTGCATGAGTTCCTTGCTTTTTAATGCAGCATAGTATTCCATTGTGTGAATATACCACACCTTCTCTAGCCATTCGTTTGTTGATGGGCACTTAGGTTGTTTCCAACTCCTTGCTATTGTGAACAAAGCTGCAATAAACACGGGTGTGCATATATCTGCTTGGATGTCAGCTATGGTCTCTTCAGGGTATATTCCCAGTAGTGGAATTGCTGGGTCAAATGGTATCTCTATTTGCAACTTTTTGAGAAAGCGCCATACTGCTTTCCACAGGGGTTGCACCATTTTACACTCCCACCAACAGTGAATCAGGGTTCCAGTTTCTCCACAACCTCGCCAGCATTTGTTGCTTGCTGTTCTGTTAAATTTTGCTATTTTGACTGGGGTGAAATGATATCTCATAGTTGTTTTAATTTGCATCTCTCTTAGGGCTAGGGATTTTGAGCATTTCAGGTATTTATTCAGTAACTGGGGTACTAGGGGTAGGTGTTTCAGAGACAGTGAAGTTGGCACAGGAGCAGATTTCAATGGCACATGATACAACTATTGTTGCTGTTGTTGTGCACTGTTGAATCAGAACCGATCCATAGCTGAGCCTCAGAAGGTTTTCAGAGGGGTTTAATCACATGAGAGGAGATTGCCCAATGTTGTCTATCTCTTTCCTCTAATCTGTTAACCTTTGTTTTATGTATTTGGCAGATCCATCATTTGGTGTGTATCTGTTTACTAGGGGTATATCTCTGTTCTAATGTACTTTTAATCATTAGGTAGTCTCCTTTTTTTTCTCTTATGGTGATTTGCATTCTGAAGTCTATTCTAACAAAGATTAATTAGTATAACCACTTCTGCTTTTGTTGTGGGTGCCATTTGCTTGGTTTCTTTTCCCCAGCTTTTGACTTTTAGTTTATATTTTTCCTCATCTCTTAGATGTATCTGTTCTAGACAACATATTGATATTGATGGGCTTTAGGGTTTTTTATCTATTCTACCACTCCTTTTCTCTTAATCGTGTATTCAAGTGATTCACATTGAGTATGATTATTGACAGACCAGGTTTTATCATTACCATTTACTGGACTTTTTTCTGTTAATTTTGTTTAATTTGGTCCATCCATTTTCCTATGCTGTCTCCATGTGAAGGATTTACCTTAGTATTTCTTGTAGGGTTTGTCTTGTTCTCATTAATTCCTTAAGTTCTTAGTTTTCTGCAAATGACTTAATTTCTCCTTCATAGATGATGGACAACTTTGCTAAGATTAGGATCCTCAGCTCATAATTGTTTTATCTTTTTATATATGTTTTCCCATTGTCTTCTTGCTCATATGGTTTCTGCTGAGAAGTTGGAGCTAAATCAAATTGGTTTTACTTTGTGTTTCTTGCATTGCTTTTGATATTCTATCTGTGTCTTTTATTTTGGAGAACCTGACAAAGGTATGTCTTGATGTGTTTCTTTTGGCATCTAATGTGTTTGCAGTTCAGTGAGCTGCTTATATTTGTATTTTCTGGCTTTTCATAACACCTCAAAAGTTTTCTTCTAGTACCTCTTCCACAGTTTCCTCAGGGCTTTTACTACCCCTTTCTTCTTGTGAAATTCCAGTTATACATATGTTGTTTCATGTTATGCCATTCCACATAATTTTATGTTTAGTTCATTTTCTTTTTTGTCTTCTTTCTTTTGTTTCTTCAAATAAGTTCTCATTGAGGTTCTTGTCTTCTATCTCACTGATTCTCTGTTCCATTTCTTCTGTTTTTTTCCTCCCTTCCAACAACTTGAAAACTTTTCTGTGTCAATCTTGATATTCCAGATTGTACTTTCAAGTTTTTCTGTTGTTTCTAGTGCTGTGTTGGTTGGATAATCTCTGGCATGTAATACTTTTTAAATTACTTGTTGTTCTTGACTTACGGGTTCAACTCTTTCTTTCGTAATTTGTTATGTCTTCAGTAACATTTCTAGGACCTCCATGTCAGTATATTTCTTCTGCTCTTCTGTCTCATTGGGTTTTCATTGGGTACCGTGACCTGGTTTGCTTTTTCAGAAAAGCCTTGCTTTATTTTTTCATAATGTTAGAACTTGACTTCTGTTTTCTGGATATTTTGTGAGTTTCTTGCTGGTATATATGAAGCAAATTCAGTTGTGTCTATATAGGAAGCTACCTAATACTGGTTTTTGTTTTGTTTTGTTTTGGCTTATTGTTTTGTTTATTTGTTTGTTTTTTTATGACACTACTGATAGAGTTACAGAATTTAAACATCGCATTAGATTCAGTCTCCCAAGGACAATGTTTTCTCCTAGTGATCCCTCTGTTCCTTGTTCAGGTGGCAAACCTCTCTGGTTGCATGGTTGGTCTAAAAAGTGCTTCCCTAGCTGCTGGCTAATCTTGGTGGGGAATAGGTGAGTGGGAGTTGGGAGAACTCAAAGTTTGCTGGAGGTTGACAGACAGGTGGCTCATAGAATACTTACTGGATGCTAGTTGGTCCGGGCAGCCTGTAGGGTGTTCCACTTTTTGCTGTCTTGTCCCTGAAGGTGATGGTTAAGCAGGGACAGCATGGAGTCCCAAGTGGCCCCACAGGACTCTTCCCTCTCTGATGGCTGATCCTTGGCAGTGAATGTGAAAGTGCTGATGGTGAGGACTCGTGGAGTTAGGTGGAGGTGTGGTGGACTCACGGTGGCCCATCAGGTACTTCCCTCATTACTGGCTGTTCAGAATGGCCCATATGTTGCTCCCTTTTCATCTGGCATGGGCAGCACTGACTTTGCAGTGACCCACAGGACTCTTCCTTCTCTCTATACTCTGATAAACTGAAAAACCTAGAGGAAATGGGTAAATTCCTAGAAAACCACACTTTACCTAAAGTGATACAGATATAAGTCAAAGACTTGAACAGAACTATCACAAAAGAAGAAATTGAGCAAGTTCTTTAAAAGAAAACACCCACACACAATAACAAACCAAGCTAACACACACATTCAACCAATAAAAACCTTGGCCTAGATGGCTTCACTGATGAATTGCACCAGTCAGATATGAATTACCACCAATACTACTTAGATTATTTCATAATATGGAAAAAGAAGAAACACTCTTGGAGCCATTCTGTGATGCAAGTATAACCCTAATACCAAAGCTAGACAAAGATAGTACAAAAAAAGAAAATTATACACAAGTTTTTCTCATGGACATAGATAAAAAAAATCCTTAACCAAGTCCCAGCCAATAGAGTCATTATCAAGTGAGACGCATAATAGGCATGTTATGTAAGGATGATTCAAGATAAGAAAAAGAATTAATGGAATCCATCATATTATTAAAGGAAAGAATAAAAACCACATAATCCTATCAGTTGGTACAGATTGGAACTCTCATAAACTGCTGATAAAATTGTAAAATGGTACAACCACTATGGAAGGCAATTTGTCATTTCCTAAAAAAGGTAAATATAGAAATCCCATTTGACTCAGGTATTCCACTGCTAGAAATATACCCAAAGAAATAACAACTGCCGTACAAACAGAGCTGGGTCACAATATATGTATATGTCATTGATTTCACATGCAAGCAAGATTCTGCTGAAGATCATCCAAAAACGATTAGAACAGCACATCAGCAGAGAACTGCCGGAAGTCCA
>NW_006400026.1:2318783-2319359 GCF_000299155.1 Elephantulus edwardii
TTACATCTGTGGAAAGAACCGCTGGAGAAGCTCAATATCAGCTGTGAAAACTAGGCCAGGAGCTGATTGTGGAACAGACCACCAACTACTCGTATACAAATTCAAGCTGAAGCTGAGGAAAATTAAACCAAATCCAAGGCAACCAAAATATAACTTTGAGTCTATCCCACCTGAATTTCAGAACCATCTCAAGAACAGGTTTGAGGCTTTGAGCATTAATGAGCGAAGGCCAGATGAGTTGTGGGAGGATATCAAGGGTATCATCTAGGAAGCGTGCAAATGGTCATTGCAAAGACAGAAGAGGAAGAAAAGACCAAAATGGATTGCAGAAGATACTCTAAAAATTGCACTGGAGTGCAGAGAAGCCAAAACACAAGGAAGAATTCAAGATACTAAAGAGTTGAATAGAAGATTTCAAAAGGCAGCACAGGATGACAGCAAAATATTACAATGAAATGTGCAAGGAGTTGGAGTCAGAAAATCAAAAGGGCTGAACTTGCTCAGCATATCTTAAGCTCAAGCAACTGAAGAACAAATTCATACCTCGAGTTGCTATAATCAAGGATGCTTTTGGCA
>NW_006400026.1:2320993-2327124 GCF_000299155.1 Elephantulus edwardii
GAGGGGAAGACCCTCTATGAGATGGATTGATTCGGTGACTGGGGTAATCGGGATGGGTGTGTCGGAGGCGGTGCGGTTGGCGCAGGATAGGGCAGGGTTTAGAGCTGTTGTGCATAGGGTCGCTCGCTATGAGTCGGAAACGACTCGATGGCACATAACAACAACAACAACAATCCTCAGTAGAGCATATTCAAGAAAATTAAGCAAGAAAAGTCACAGTAGTATTATTGACAATAGCAACATTCCAAACATTCAACAACAAATGAATAGATAAATTGTGATACATTCACATTATGGAATACTGCACAGCAGTACAAGACAATAAAGAATTTGTAAAATACTATAGAGCATGGACAAGTCTAAAAAACATTGTGTTGTGTGAAATAACTCAGTTACAAAAGCACAAATACTGCGTAAGAGAATTACTCTCAAAATAAGAAGGTACGTGGGGGTGAAGGGAATGGTGAGAACAGAAATAGAATGTACAGACAGTGAACACTGTAAAATATCAGTATCAGGGAGGATCATCCTAGAATGAATTAATGAAAGGACAATATTACTATTGCATTTAGCAAATATGAGAAATAGATATAGAGGGGGAAGGGAGAAAAACAAATAGGGTAGCAGAGATAAGTGGATGGATGGAGGAATGGGGATAAAGGAATAGGCAAGGTATAATGGGAACTTGATGACATCGGGTAATAAAAGGTGTTGATCAGGAACCTACAAATCATCCTGCAGAGCACCCTACACAGGGCTAGAGCTGCCTGCAATTTGCATGAGAAGAAAAGATGCTGGAACCACAGAATAATGACTTAATAGGACTCCCAGATTTTTAGTATGTGGAAGATGAAGTCTTCTCTCTTTTTCCACTTCCAGGCTCTCCAGAGAGAGGAGGTGGTGAAAAGGTGAACTTGACAAAGAGTCAGAGAGAAGAGCACCTGTTCCTGTGTCTCCAAAGAGAACAGATAAAAGGAACATAACTAAGTGGATGCTCAAAGACTAATTTCCTAGAAAGAGCTCTCAATCTTGAGGCACATGTTTGATAATGTAAAGCTCAAAGATAAGGTCATGAGGCTGAAGACTTGAAGAAACTAATCAGACACATAGAGCACTGGGCACATAGGCTATTCCCTAAACTGAAATTTGAAGATAATTTTGACAAAATTTAATATCTTGGAAATAAAAAGGAATTTCAGACCAGTTTAAAATTAATTCAACTTGATCCCTCTATTACACATGAAGATTTTGTAAAAAATAATGATGAAATGATAGAAAATAATTACCATGGTATAACTGCTACTGAATTAGAATTTTTTTTTTGTGAGATTTTTTTGACAACCTCATCTGCAACTGAAAGTTTTGCTCCTGAGTCAAGTAGAAGCCTAACAGAAGGGCAGCAACGAAGCATTGAAAGACATAAACTGGCATTGGGAAGAAGGCAGGCAAAGCTTCTGAGTAAGTCAGTTTGAAGGAAATTACTTGCTTATGGACACATCCATGGCATAAACAATTGGAGATGTTAACACAAAAGTGAAGGTCAAAAAAAAAGAGGTGTCAAATGGATTCCATGAAGCCATTCTAGATAATCTGCATGATAATGTTGTCAAAGCTATAAATGTACAAGGAGAATTAAAATTAAAGAAAAAACAATTGGACCAAACTTTTTAAAAATGGGCAGCAGTAATTTTATGCTGGACTGAGAAGGAAATTATTATAGATAGGCCTAAGGAGACACATTGCACTGGGAAAATCTGTAGTTATGGACCTTTCCAAATTATTGAGGAGTAGTGATGTCAGTTTGAGGACTAAGGCGTACCTGATTCAGACCATGGACTTTTCCATTGCTAGCTATGCATCTGAGACCTGGACAATGAATAAGGATGACAGAAAAAGAATTGACACCTTTGAGCTGACGTGTTGGAGAAGAGCACTGAACATGCCATGGATGGCTAAGAGAACAAATAGATATGTCTTGGAGATGGGGCAGACAGAGTGCTCTTTGGAGGCAAGAATGATGAGTCTTCACTTCACATACTTTGGACATGTTGCTAGGAGGTACTATTCCTTGATGTTGCGAAGAGTGGAGGATTGATGAAAGAGAGGAAGACTCTCATCCAGGTGGATTGATACAGTGATGGGTAAATTGGGCTGTTGGGAGTCAGGAATTGTAAGGGTGGTGCAGAATAGAACGCAGTTCAGATCTTTTGTTCATAGGGTCGTATGAGTTGTGCTCAACTTGCTCGATGGCACCTAACAACAACAATAACAACTAAGAGAGAAAATGCATTAACTTGCTCACCTTCATCTTCAGGGTTAACTGGGCTCTGTAGTTTGGTATATTGCCCAATAGTTTTTTTTCTTGAACAAGACAAAGATTTTCACCACTGGGACCATTGGTAGCATCATGATAGATGGTGAAGAGATTGAGATTGTTCACAGCTTCATTTTGTTTGGCTCTTCAATCAATACTCTTGGTACCAGCAGTGAGGAAATAAAAAGACGAATTGCATTGGAAAAATCTGCTGTCAGGCACCTCTCTCCAGAGTGCTGAAGAGCAATGATATCTATCAGGAGACTAAAGTGTGCCTGATCCAGGCCATGGTCTTCACAAATACTTGCTATGCGTTAGAAAGATGAAAAAGGATAAGAGATGATAGAAAAATTGATGCTTTTGAGCTGTGGTGCTTGAGAAGAGTATTGACTAAACCATGGACTGCTAGGAGAACAAACAGGTTCATCCTGGAAAGAGGGTGAAACCAGGCTACTCCTTGGAGGCAAGGATTCTGAAGATTCATCTGACATACTTTGAGCCTGTTTCAAGGAGGGATCAATCAGTCCTTGGAGAGAGACATCATGCTTGGGAACTTGGAGGTAAAGCATAAGAGAGGAAACCCTCAGTGAAATTGATTGACTCAGTGATTGGGGTAATGGAGGTAGATGTATCAGAGGTGATAAGGTTGTCTCAGGATAGAGCAGAGTTCAGAGCTGTTGTATATATGATCTCTATGAGTCACAAACAACTCATGGCAAATAAGAACAACATTGGTTTGCTTATACAATTCATATACATTGTATTTCACATTATTCTTCATTCACATTGAATTTCATACCATCATTTCCATGCATTATATATTATAAAATTAATCACTGTTGGATGTTGCCCAACAGTACCCTGTCTTTTTAGGTTCCGACACGATCCTTCCAATTTTCTTCATCTCCTCCCTCCATTCTCTAAATAGTACAACCCTGTGATTTTGCCCTTGACCATCATCACCCCTCAGTTCCCACCTTTCCTCCCTTGGTTTCCTGTATACACGTTTTACTAGCTATCCTTCTATTTTTACAATAATGGTCTTACATAGTATTTGCCCTTATGAGACTGAGTTAGTTCACTCTGCTTAGTGCTCTCTAGTCTCTCCCAAGATACGTAGTATTTTTCCAAATTTTTGCTCCTGAGTACTGTATAGTATTCAATTTTGTGAATGTACCACAATTTCTCACCCCATTCAGTTGTGGTTGGACATTTGGGATGTTTCCATGTTCTTGTGATGGTGAATAATGCTGCTCTGAATATTTGCAGATGGCCAACAGATGTATGAAGAAATGCTCAAAATCATTAGCAATGGGAGAGATTAAAATCAAAAGCACAATTAGATACCATCTCACCTTAGTAGGAGTGGAAAAGTTTAATAGGGCAATAAGCAATAAGTATTGGAGAGGATGTAAAGAGGTGGAAACTCTCATATCCTGTTGGTGGGTTGTAAAATGGTACAGCCACTCTGGAAGACAGTTTGGAAGACAGAGTTTCCTCAAAAATTTGAACGTAGAAATTCCATATAATCCAGCTAATTCTGCTACCTGGAATATTGCCTACTACTTTTGAGTTAATATCTTTACCTAATAATGCTTTCAAATTTCTGTTTAAAATTTTATATTTATTTTGCTATTTCTTTATAATTGAGTTTTTAATATACTTGTTAATGTTAGTTAACAGTCTATTAATTTTAGTGTTTATTCTTACATAGGTGAATATGACTTAATAAATTATTAATAAGCAGTTTGTATTGTTAATGTGCCATTGGATGTATTTTTTTAAATGGATAAATGTTTTAAGATGTAAATATACTGGTGCAACCACTGTGGAAGGCGGTATGGTGCTTTCTCAAAAAGTTGAAAATAGAGATACCATTTGACCCAGCAATTCCACTACTAGGAATATACCCCAAAGAGACCATAACTGACATCCAAGCAGATATATGCACACCCATGTTTATTGAGGCTTTGTTCACAATAGCAAGGAGTTGGAAACAACCTAAGGGTCCATCAACAAACGAATAGATAGAGAAGCTGTGGTATATTCACACAATGGAATACTATGTTGCATTGAAAAACAAGGAGCTCATGCAATATTATTTAGAATGGGTCACTCTGGATGACATTATGCTGAGTGAAGTATCTCAGTCAAAAAGGACAAATACTGCATGGTGCCACTGTCGTAAAACAGGACTGACCTTGGGGTTGGGGAGAGACTAAGAAAGATAGGTTCAATAATGTATACTGCGTTAAAACAGATAAGGGAGAAAACGGTTTTAAAGGGGTATGTGATTAGGTATTTTTGTCATGACAGGAGTCTAGATCGAAGGCTACATGGTGGAGTGGACCTGGGGGGAGGGATTGTAAAACAATGAAAGAATTTTTCTTTTACTTTTCCAAGAGGGTAGTGTACTTGGGAGGGGGGAGGGTTGGGAGGGGAGAAAAGTGCAACAATGAATGAATGGAAATCCAAAGTCTCTGTAAATTTTTACTGAAATTAATAATAAATTCAAATTTAAAAAGATGTAAATATACATTGAGTACTAGCACCTTTTTTAAAAGTAAAAGTTGTTAAAAATAAAAAAGGCATTGATCAATAGTAAATAGTCATATAAAACACAGTGTACATCCACAAATCCCAATATGTATGAATGTATAAAAACAATAAAACACACAAACAAGCAAATAAAACACACAAACAAGCAAATAAAACTATGTATTTCACTGAAAAACACTATTTCAAAAACTGGTTTATATGAAGAAGAATGTGTCATCAGGGTTGGCAGAAGACTAATCAACAAACGGCATTATGCAGATGATGCAAACTTGCTCGTAGAAAGTGAATACTTGAAGCACTGACTACAGAAGATCAAAGATTATAGACTTTGCTATGGGTTACAACTCAACATAAAGAAAACAAAAATCCTCCTCATTGGACCAGTAGGGAACATCATGATACATGGAGAAAGATTGATGCTGTCAATTATTTTACTGTATCCAGAGTCATCACACATGTTTGCTTATTTTGTACCATTGAGTTAGAACCAACCCATAGCTGATATTCCAGTGGATTTTCAGAGACAGTGAATTACAGGGGAGGAGACTGCTCAATTTTCTCCTGGGTTACAGTTAATGAATGTTGATTTGAGCTATGTACTTTTGTATTGGCAGTGGAAATTCCTTACCACTAAGCCACGAGAGCAGCACTCAGGCAATCAAAATAAATGTTGCATTATGGAACTCTGCTGTCAAGGGCCTCTCTAAAATTCTAAAGAGCAATGATGTCATTTAAAAAACTAAGGTGTTCCTGATTCAAGCCCTGGCAATTTCATTTGCTTTGATACATCCAAAAGTTGGACAATGAATAAGGGTGACAGAAGAAGAATTGGTGATTTTGAATTGTGGTAATGGTGAAGAGCATTGAATATACCATGGACTGCTAAAAGAACATACAAATCTATCTTGAAGAAAGTACAACCAGAATGCTTCTTAGAGGCGAGAATGGTGTAACTTATCTCACTTACTTTGAGAGCATTTTATCGGAAGGAACAAATCATTGGAAGGGTGGTGCAACCACTGTGGAAAGCGGTATGGTGCTTTCTCAAAAAGTTGCAAATAGAGATACCATTTGACCCAGCAATTCCACTACTAGGAATATACCCCAAAGAGACTGTAACTGACATCCAAGCAGATATATGCACACCCATGTTTATTGAGGCTTTGTTCACAATAGCAAGGAGTTGGAAACAACCTAAGTGCCCATCAACAAACGAATGGATAGAGAAGCTGTGGTATATTCACACAATGGAATAGTA
>NW_006400026.1:2331364-2350435 GCF_000299155.1 Elephantulus edwardii
AGCGCAGGAGAGGAAGGCCCTCTATGAGGTGGATTGATTCAGTGACTGGGATAATTGGGATGCGAGTGTCAGAGTCGGTGCGATTGGCACAGGACAGAGCGGAGTTTAGGGCTGTTGTACATAGGGTCGCTATGAGTCACAAGTGACTCGACGGCACATAACAACAACAACAATAACAACAACATAGTTGACTTGATGGCACCTAATACCAATAGCCTTGTCTGTATTGTACAGTGTTTCATGAACTCTTCACTGTGTTTAAATACTACATAGTATTGCGTTGTGTGAATGCTCCACAGTTTCTATATCCCTTCATTTGTTGATAGAGGCATAAGATGTTTCCATCTCCTTGCTATTGTGAATAATGCTGAAGTAAACATAGGTAAACATATATCTCTTTTTGTCTCAACTCTGGTTGCCTCGGGGTATATTCCTGGTAATGGAATGACTGAATCAAATTAAGTTTCTATTTTCAACTTATAGAGGAAATGTTGGATATCAGACTGCATTCCCTAGTGGCAGTAGTATTTTACATTTCTACAAGCAGTGCGTAAGAGTTCCAGTCTGTCCACGTTCTTACCAACATTTGTTGTTTACTGCTCTACTAAACTTTGCAATTGTTGCAGAGGTGAAATTATATCTCATTGTTTTCATTTGCATCTCTTCACCAGCTAGTGGTTTTCAATATTTTTTTATGTGGTTCTTGGCCTCTGAACATCCTTTTCGGTGAAGAATCTCTTCATACCTTCTGCCCATTTTGTAATTAGTTGTTAGTCTTTTTCTTATTTAGGTGTCATTTTGTTGTTGTTAGATGACATTGAATAGACCATAACTCATCGTGAACCCATGAATAACAGCTCTGAGCCTTACTTTATCCTATACCATTCTCATGTCACACTCAAACCTATTGTAGTAGTCTCTGTATCAGGCAGGTCATCTCATTGAGGGCTTTCATCTCTTTCTCGGACACTCCACCTTTCCGAGCATAATGTCCATTTCCAAGAACTGGTTATTTCTGAGAATATGCCCAAAACAAATGAGATGAAGTTTGACCATCCTTGCCTGTAAGGAACACATGGGTTGCACTTCATTCAAGGTAGATTTGTTTGAGGAGGGGTCTGGTGGCCTAGTAGAAAGAAGCTGCACTGCAGTCCCAAAAGCACGTGGTTCAAATCCACCAGATGTTCCTCTGGAGAAGGAGGGGCAATCTCCTTTTGTACTGGTTGGATCCAATTTGACAGTACACACACAACAAATAGTAAAATAAAAGATAAATTTAAAAAGAAGATTTGTTTGTTCTTTTGGTAATCCATAGTGTCTTCAATACTCTTTGGCAATACCACAATTCACAGTAACTGATTGCTCTTCTGTTATCCTTATTTGTCATCTAGCTTTCAGACACAGAGAAAGCAGTAGGTACACACTAGAGCTATGCTGTTGTAATGTGCTATTGAGTTGCCTGCAACTCATAGTAACCCTATGTACAACAGCTCTGAAGCCTACCCTATCCCGAGTCAGACTCATTGATTCCAACACACCTATACCTATTGTCCCAGTTACTGTATCAATCCATCTCATCCAGGGTTTTCCTTTCCTGTGTTGTCCCTCTACCCTTCCAAGCATGATGTCCTTCTTCAAGGACTGGTACCTCCTGGCCACATACACAAACTATGTGAGATGGAGCTTCAAAATCCTAGCCTCCAAGGATAAACTTGGTTTCACCTTCTCAAGACAGACTCATTCATTATCTTGGAAGTCCATTCAAGACTGTTCTCAAGCACCACACTCAAAGGCATCAATTCTTCTGTCATCCTTAGTCATTGTCCAGCTTTCTGATGCATAGCAAGTAATTGCAAAGACCAGGGCCTGTATTAGGTGCACTTTAGTCTCTAAATTTATATTGTTGCTTTTCAGTGCTCTGATGAGGTTCCTCACACCAGATTTTCCCAATGCAATTTATCTTTTGATTTCCTGAGTGCTGGTACCAAAATGATTGTGGAGCTGAGCAAGCCGGAATTGTTAACAACTTCAGTCTCTTCTCTATCTATCATGGTGCTGCCAATTTCCCCAGTGGTGAGAATCTTTGTCTTGTTGATGTTGAGCTTCAGTCTATACTGCATAGCACTACTGTTATAAATGTCTGACCTGGACATTTGGAGAAAGGATAAGAGTGGATAGAAAATGACCATTGCATTGAAACAGATGAAAGAAAGAACTGTCTAAAATGAATATATGATTAGGCATTATATAAACCACAGCAGCTCAGAATAAGAGATATTGCAAAGAGGACTGGGGAAGGGGAGGAAGGTAATTGTGCAACAATAAATGCCTTTTTTAAAAAAAAAAGAACTGGTGGATGGGGAAAGGAAGGCAAAGGGGTAAAATGTGCAACAATGAATGAATGAATGAAAATAACTTCTTTTTAAATGTTCATTAAAATCACAAAATAAAATTTTATTTAAGAAAACAAAGAAGTTGGAGGAAATAAATGTCTAGAACCTTAAAAAAAATCTTCAATATAAGACTACAGTCCTTGACCTTCTGCAGCAAGCATTGTCTGCTAAATATTTCTCCCCAGTCTGTTAGCTTTCTTTTATCCTAGGTTTCTTTTTTATATACAAAGGATTAGATTTTCAAAGTTATCATTCATCTATTTTATTCCTTCCAGGTTGTACACTTTTGGCTATTTAAAAGCCTATTCATGTCACAGATTAGGGCTTCTAAATTTGTTCCTATTTTTTTCTCTGATGATCTTTATAGCTTTTGGTTTTATCACTAGGTTCTTGATCCACATTGAGTTTGGCTTTCATGTGTGTTTTGAGATGTGTCACTTGTTTCTGTTTTCTAAAGTAAATTTCAATTTTTCCAGCATTATTTGTTAAACAGGCTGTCATTTTTCGGTTTAATGAATTTAGTCTCCTTGTCAAAGATGAGTTGAACATAGATAGGTACATTGGTTTATTTCTGGGCTCTCACTTCTATTCCATGGGTCTATGTGTTTGTCATTGTACCAATACAATGCTGTTTTGATTACTATAGCTGTGTATCAGTTTTGACATCAGGGAGTATGATGACTCCTACTTCTTTTTTTTTTTTTAATAGAGCAATGCTTACTTAGGTGTCTTTCCTTTCCAGGTAAAGTTCTGGTTTGCCCTTCCTGTTTGCTTGAAAAATGGTGTCAGCCACTGTACTGGGATTGTATGTGTTTGTAGATTGTTTTTGGTAGAAGTATCATTTTCATAATATTGAGCCTTCTTATTCATGAGCATGGCTTATTTTTCCATATATCTAGGTTTCTTTTTGTTTTTGCAATTGTTTTTGTTATTGGGTGCTATCAAGTTTCAACCTCATAGCTCAACACTCTAGCAGGTTTTCAGAGGCTTTAAATTACAAGGGAAGAGACTGCCCATCTTTCTCTTGTGGAAGAACTGACAGATTAAAATCATGTCTTAGTACTGGTACCTAAGGTTCTTACCATTAGACCACTAGAGTAATGTTTTGTATTTTTTTTGTATCTATATGGATCTTTACTCTTTAGTTGGTTTGTTCCTATTATTTCATGTTATGGTTCGCTATTATAATTGGCATTGTTTTGCTTAATATCTTTTGAGTGTTTTCTTTGTTATTGTAGCAAAATGCAACACATTTTTGTATGTTGATTTTGAGTCTTGCAACTTTGCTGAGTTAGTTCACTAGGTCTAATAGTTTTCTTGCTGGGCCTTTAGGATTTCCTATGCACACTCACACCTAATCAACACTCTTGGCATCAGCACTCAGGAAATCAAAAGATGAATTGCACTGAGAAAATCTGCTGTCATGGACCTCTTTAGAGTACTGAGAAACAACAATGCCAGTCTAGAGACTAAGGTGCATCTGATGCAGGCCCATCGTCTTCATAATTGTTGCACATCATGGAGTTGGACAATGACAAGGATGACAGAAAAATTGATGCCTTTGAATTATGGTGCTGGAGAAAAATCTTGAACATACCATGGACCACAAAAAAAACAAGTAAGTCTGTCTTAGGATGAAACCAAGTTTCTCCTTGGAGTCTAGGATTTTGAAGCTCCGTCTTATATACTTTGGGCACGTGGCCAGGAAGTATTGGTTTTTGGAGAAGGACATTATGCTTGGAAGAGTGAAGGGACAGAACAGTACTGGAGAGGAAGATCCACACAAGATAGATTGATACAGTAAATGGGACAATGGGGTAGGTGTGTCAGAGTTAGTGAGACTGGCTCAAGACAGGGCAGGCTTCAGAGCTGCTGTACATAGGGTCGCTATGATTCAGTGGAAGAAACTCAATGGCACATAACAACAACAACAACATGCACACTATAATTTTGTCTACATATAACAATAGTTTTACCTCCTTTTTTCCAATTTTAATACCTTTTATTTCCTTCCCTTCCCTAACAACTTTAGCTAGGACTTCCAATAAAATAATGAATAAGAGTGGTGTTGGTGGGCATCTTTACCTGGTCCTTTTTCTCAGGGGATTGTCTTTAGTCTCTCTATTGAGGATGATGTTGATGGTGGTTCTTTTTACAAGCTCTCAATTATGTTAAGGAAATTTCTCTCCATTTTCGTTTTAAGTATTTTAATCAGAAATGAGTGCTGGATTTTCCTAAGAGCCTTTTCTGCAACCATTAAGATGATACTGTGGTACCTGTCCTTTCTTTTATTAATGTGTTAGATTACATTATTTTTTAAATGTTGAACCAGTCTGACTTATAATGAATCCCACTTGATCATGATGAATTATTATTTAGATATACTGTTGGATTCTATTGGCTAGGATTTTATCAACGGTTTTGCATCTATGATCATGAGAGATAGTGGTCTATAGTTGTTTTTTTTTTGTTTTGTTTTGTTTTGTTTTGTTTTTTTGGTGATGCCTTTACCAGGTTTTGGTATCAGTGTTATACTTGATTCATAGAATAAATCTAGAACATTCCTTCTAATTCAGTATTCTGAAGTAATTTAAATAGGTTGATGACAGTTCTCTTTATGTTTGTAGCCTTTATCAGTGAGGCCATCTGGGATGAGGCTTTTTTGTTGTTGTTGGGAATTTTTTCCAATGACCTCAATTTCTTCGTTTTGGACAGGTCTACTCAAGTACAATCCATACTAAAGGCTGCATTCCTTGATTTTCTGCAACAAATGCTTCAAGCCCTCCTTCCTTTCAACAAGCAAGGTTGTGTCATCTTCATAACACAAGTAATTGATGAGTCTCCTTCAATCTTGATGCCACACTCTTTTTCATAGAGTCCAGCTTCCTGGATAATTTGCTCAGCATATATATTGAACAGGTATGGAGAGAGAATATGACTCTGACATGCCCACTCCCTAATTCCAAACCATGCAGTGTTCTCCCGCTCCATTCACACAACAGCGTCCTGATCCAGGTATAGGTTCTGCATGAGCACAGTCAAGTGCTCTGGGATTCGTATTTTTCTGTGTCAGCCACAACTTGTCATGATCCACACAGTTAAATGCTTTTGTATAGTCAATAAAGCACAAATAAGACACTCTTCTGGTATTCCTTACTTTCAGCCAGGATCTATCTGACTTTAGCAATGATATCCCTGGTACAATGGCCTCTTCTAAATCTTGCTTGAACTTCTGGTGGTTCCTAATCTATGTACTGTTTCAGCCAATTTTGAATGATCTTCAGCAGTATTTTGCTTGCATGTGATATCAATTATATCGCTCAATAATTTCCACATTCAGTTGGATCGCCCTTCTTGGGAATAGGAACAAATATGGACCTCTTCCAATCCATTGGCCAGACAGCCATGAGTGCATCCAAGGCTGCATCTGTTAATTGAAACAAGTCAAATGGTATTACATCAATTCCTGGGCCCTTATTTTCCACCAGTGTCTTCAATGCAGCTTCTACTTCCTCCTTCACTACCATTGGCTCCTGTTCATATGGTATTTCCTGAGTATTTTCAATGTCAATCAGTTCTTTTGGTACAGTGACTCAGTGTATTCCCTCCATCTTGTTTTGATGCTTCCTGGACTATTCAATATATTCCCCATAGCACCTTTCGATAATGTGACACGAGGCTTAAATTTGTTTTTCAGTTCTTTCAGCATGAGAAATGCAGAGCCCTTAGCTTTTTATTCTCCAATTCCAGCTCTCTGCAACATTCCATTATAATACTTTGCTTTGTCCTCCCAAGCTGCCCTTTGAAATTGTCTGTTTAGCTCTTTCACTTTGAGTTTTCCTTTAGATTTGGCTTCTCGACACTCTTGTGCAATCTTTAGGGTTTCTTCTGCCTTCCATTTAGGGTTTTGTTGTTGTTGTTGTTCCTTTCTCCTTTTTGTAGTGACCTTTTATAATGACCTTGTGCTTTCTTCATGGCTGATATCCTTGATATCATCCTACGACTCATCTGTTCTTCTTTTGCTGGTGTTCAATGCCTCAAATCTATTCTCTCCTTTTTAAAAAAATCAGTCTGATTTATTTACAAAGGTTGAATACATTTTTCTTTTTACAAAAGATCTTTCCCATTTTATTCACTCCACCCACCCATCAAATTGTGCAACCCTATGATTAACACCCGGTCCACCCCCATCCTCATCCTTCTATTTCCACTCCTCCACAGCCCTGCCTTGGATCTTCATACTCATTCTACAACAATGGTTTTATACAGTATTTGTGCTTGTGGAACTGAATTAGTTCACTTAGCATAATGCTCTCCAGTCCCTCCCAAGTTAGGTAGTAATTTACAAAATGGTTGTTTCTGTGTGCTGCGTAGTATTCCTATTCTTAAAATGGTCATGAAATTCAGATGGACATTTTGATTAAAGATCATATCTTGGTTCCTGTGGACTTATTTTAATTTTCTTCAGCCTCAATTTGAACTTGCATTCTGCTTCTCAACATCAAGGAAACAAAGATTCTTATCACTGGACTAATAGGTAGTGTCATGATGGATGGAGAGGAGATTGAAACTGTCAACAGCTTCATCTTGCTTGAATACACAATTAACACCCCTGATGCAAGCCGTTAGGAAATAATGAGATGCATTGCACGAGGAAAATCTTCAGTTAGGGATCTTTCAAAAAAATTGAGGACTACCTATGTCAGTTTGAGGACTAAAGTATGTCTAATTCAGGCCATAGACTTTCATTACTAGTTATGCATCCAAGACCTGGACAGTAAATAAGGATCATAGAAAAAGTATTTATGCCTTTAAGCTGTGGTGTTGGAGAAGAACACCGGACATCCCACAGATGGTCAAGAAAAGGAACAGATAGGTCTTGGAGGTGGAGCAGCTGAAGTGCTTTTTGGAGACAAGGATGATGAGGCTTCACATCACATACTTTGGACATGTTGCTAGAAGCAGCTATTCCTTGGAAAAGGACATGATGTTGGGAGGAGTGGAGGATCAATGAAGAGAGGAAGACCCTCAACCAGGTGGATTGATAAGGTGACTGCTGTGATGAGCTCTTATGTGTTAGTAAGTGTGAGGATGGCAAAGGACAGAACAGAGTTCAGAACTTTTGTTCGTAAAGTCACTATGAGTTGTGCTCGACTTGACAGCACCTAACAACAACAACTCACGTGCCCAATTCTGACTGTTTCAATTTGGGTATGGTGTGAGTTTCTAAGAATTTTCTCAGTTTTTCTAGGATTTCAAATTTTTCAGAGTATAGTCTTTAATAATATTCTATAATTATCCTTTTTATCTTTGTTTCAGTTGTGACATTGCTCATTTCATTTCTTATTTGAGCTATTGGTACCTTTCTCTCTTTTCCTTTGTCCAGTTTGTAAATTTTATAGATTCTTTTCAAGAACCAACTCTTAGGCTTGTTGACGGTTTTGTTTTTCTGTTTTCTTTTCCATATCTTTTTGCCCTTATCTTTATAAATTACCTTTACTATTTCTATTTCTTTGAGATATTGGGTTGTTGTTTTTGTTTTGTGCCATTGAGTTGACTGTAACTCCCAGTGATCCTTTGAACGATGGCTCTGAAACTTGCCCTATCCTGAACCAATCTCATCATCTCCAACACATCTGATCTCATTGCTACAGTTACTGTGCCAATCCATCTCAACGAGGGTCTTTCTGTCTTGCTTGTTCTGATCCTCTAACTTTCCAAGCATAATGCCCTTTTCCAAGGATTGGTACCTCTTGGCAACATACTCTAAGTATGTGAGATGGAATTTAATAATACTTGTCTCCAAGGTCTATCCTGGTAGTTGACTTTAATTTTTCTATTTTGATGTTTTAGCTTATTACTTTGAACTAATCTCTTAATACTTCCTTTGCCTTATTCTAGAAGTTTTGATATGTTTTGTTTTCAAGACATTTATGTATGCTTCAAAGTAATTTTTAATTTATTTTTTATTTCTTGTTTTGTTGTTGTTGTTTGCTGTTGAGTCAAAACCGAGCCATAGCTAATTTTCCAGCAGGTTTTCTGAGACAGTTAATTGCACAGGAGCAGACTGCTTTTCCTTCTCCCACGGAGCAGATGGTGGATTCAAACTGCATGTCTACAAGATTGCAGCACACTTATCAAGCAATGTATTATTTAGATTCCACACATGAATTTTTCCCCTCCTTTATCTTCTTGTTGGTTTTTTATTTTTATAGCTTTGTGGTCTGAGAATAAACTTTTTAGTATTTCAAAGTTTTTTTTAAATTATCATGGCTTGTTTTCTGCTCTAACATAAGGTTTATTCTTGAGAATGTTCCATGTGCACTGGAGAAGAATGTAAATTCGGTTTTTCTTGGGTGAAGTACACTCTCTGTGTCTACGAGGTCAAGTTGTCTAACTGTGTAGTTTAATCCTTTTGCAATTTTGCTGAGTTTCTTCTGGAAATTTTTTTGGGTGGTCATCCACATGTAGTAGGGACAAGAGGTCCTCCATTCTCTGTAGTTGAAGCCCTATTATCAATAAAACTAATACATTTCCTTCTTTCCTTGTGGATCCTATGGTATGTCCAGGCCCAGTTTTCAGTGTTGATTACCAGGTCCTCACTGAGGTCCACATTTCTTATTGTCTGATCTTGGTCTCAATAACTGCTCGCAAACTTCAGAGTGCTCAGTTCATAATTAGGATTCTCTGTGATTTTTTGTTTGTTTGTTTCAATGGGAGAGGGATGTATTCTATCTCCATACCTTTTCAACCTGAATGCAGAACATATCATCCAGTATGCTGGGCTGTACAAGAAAGAGGAATGTGACATCAGGATTGATAGAAGATTCATCAGCAGCCTGTGTTATGCAGATGACACAACCCTGCTTGCTGAAACTGAAGAGGACCTGAAGGGCTTGCTGCAGAAGGTCAAGGACTGCAGCCTTCAATATGGTTTATAGCTCAACATCAAGAAAACAGATTCTTACCACTGGGCCAATTGGAAGCATCAGTATGGATGGTGAAGAGATTGAGATTGTTCACAGCTTTAGTTTGCTTGGCTCCAAAATCAACACTCTTGTCATCAACAATCAACAGCCGGGAAATTAAAAGACATATTGTGATGGAAAAATCTGCTGTTAGAGACCTCTCCAAAGTACTTCAGAACAACAATATCAGTCTGGAGGCTAAAGTGCACCTGATACAGACGATGGTCTTTGCAATAATTTGTTATGTATCAGAGAGCTCGACAATGACTAGAGATAATAGAAGGAGAATTGATGACTTTGAGCTGTGGTGTTGGAGAAGAGTATTGAATATACCATGGACTGCTAAGAGAATGAACAGGTTTGTCTTGGAGAGGGTTAATCTAGGCTGCTCCTTGGAGGCAAGGATTCTGAAGCTTCACTTGACACATGCATACTTTGAACATGTTGCAAGGAGGGACCAGTCCTTGGACAGGGAAGTTATGCTTGGGAGGGGGGAGGGACAGTGCAGGAGAGGAAGACCCTTGATGAGATGGACTGATTCAGTGACTGAGGTAATGTGTCAGAGACAATAAGATTGGCAAGGGATAGAGCAGGGTTTGGGGCTGCTGCACATAGAGTCTCTATGAGTCACAGGTGACTTTACAGCACATAACAATGAACAACATGGGAGAGGGGCAAGTTTGTTGGTCTGACTAGTTCACAACACCAAACAAATCTATCATGAAGGAAATGGGAACATAGTGCTACTTAAAGACAAGAATGATGAAACTTTGTCTCACTTACTTGGGAAATATTTTCAAGAGGTACCATTTCCTAAAGAATGTTATTTTGATGGAAAAGATAGAGAGGGTCCACAAAAGAGAGGAAGACACTCAAAGAAATAGATTGACAAAGTGATAACCACAATTAGCTTGAACATGACACATCTTGAGGATGGTGAATGATAAGGCAAGATTCAGATCCTTTGGTCATAGGATTGCTCTCAGTCAAAGGTGATTTGACAGCATTTAACAACAACAACAACAAGACTAAGCTTTTATTCTTAACTGCCTTCACAATCTCTCTAAATCTCCATATCTTCAATTGTAGAATGGAGGAATTTAAGATTCTTGCTCTTTTACATTAAAGTATGTTCTTCCCTCATTCTTGTTCTGTCCAGACTCTGCCTGTCCTATCCTTTATATCTCCTTCAAGTTTTGATTCTACAGTTATTCCATCAGATTTCTCTTCTCAGATCCCCTACATTTCATTTCAACAGGCCTTTAATAACTTCAAATTTTCTGTAGTTATTTGTCAGAAGCCATTCCATCTGTTAAAACTTCCTAGACCATAGACAAAAGACATGATTGCCCACCTATTATTGCCTAATCTGTATCCAGGAAAATGTCATGATTATGGATCAAAAGATAAATTTGGAAATTACATCTGCAAAATATTTTAAAAAGAGATAAGCATATATAGTATTCCTCAAAGTATCTCTTTGCATCATTGTCCACTGGTGAAAGGTGTATGAAAAATGGAAGGACTAATCCTAAACAATCTTTAAAGTCTGAAGTTTCAGGTCTGCCCATTTTCCACCTCCTTCATCTATTAATTTATGGTTATTTTAGAGCAACTCTAACACATGCTTAAATAAATCTATAAACAAGTATCTTTTTGTGGATTTACATGAGAGCTCTAATGGCATAGTCTGTAGAAAGTTGTACTACTAACTAAAAAGCTGTGCTTCTCTGGTGTTTTGAATCTACTAGAAACTTGAAGGGAGAAAGGTGAGCAATCTTTTCTGCATGATTTACGGTCTCAGAAACTGGTGAGAAGTTGAGGTACAAATTGGTTCCAACTATATAGAAATAAGATTGAGTTTCTTTGAGTATTGCTGCATTGTCACGAACAATAAAAGTCTAGGTGTTTCAGGAAATGGAAAATCCCATAGGTCACCCTTCCATCAGAACCTTTGCTTCTACCCCACCCGGCCCCGCCCAGTGGCTCGGGAGCGGCGCGTGCGCGTGCGGGAGGGGGCGGGTGGGGAAGAATCACTGGCAAGATCCCAAGGCGAGGCTTGCACGCCCGCCCCCGCCCTGGCCCCCAGCGCCCACCCGGTCGGCCCGGCCCAGCCATGATCCTCATTTTCAACAACCACGGAAAGCCGCGGCTCTCCAAATTCTACCAGCCTTACAGTGAAGATACACAACAACAAATCATCAGGGAAACATTCCATTTGGTATCGAAAAGAGATAAAAATGTTTGTAATTTCCTAGAAGGAGGACTGTTAATAGGAGGATCTGACAACAAACTGATTTATAGACATTATGCAACATTATATTTTATCTTCTGTGTGGAGTCTTCAGAAAGTGAACTTGGCATTTTAGATCTAATTCAAGTATTTGTGGAAACGTTAGACAAGTGTTTTGAAAATGTCTGTGAATTGGATTTAATTTTCCATGTAGACAAGGTTCACAATATTCTTGCAGAAATGGTGTTGGGGGGAATGGTATTAGAGACCAACATGAATGAGATTGTTACACAAATTGATGCACAAAAGAAACTGGAGAAATCTGAGGCTGGCTTAGCAGGAGCTCCAGCCCGTGCTGTATCAGCTGTAAAGAATATGAATCTTCCTGAGATCCCAAGAAATATTAACATTGGTGACATCAGTATAAAAGTGCCAAACCTGCCCTCTTTTAAATAAAAAATGTAAAAGGCTACTCCCAGGTAAAATCCAGGGGGAAAAGTCAGCCAAGTTTACCACGCAGTTGTTTACCAAAAATAGAGGAGGAGAGTCTTAACTTTTGCTCTTTTATTTAAGTCAAGGTACTGTATAGAAATTGTGTAAAATCAGTATGTGAAGATCAATGTTGCTTTTCTTGCTCAGTGATTTTAAAGAAATTGAATAGTTTCCGTGTGATTTTTTTTTCTTCTTTTCTAAACTGCATTCCTATGCCCACTTAAGGCATGCCTCTTATATATTGGCTACTACAGTATTTTGAAAGTGTTTGAGATATTTCTTTAATTATGT
Organism: Elephantulus edwardii; assembly: GCF_000299155.1. Taxonomy (NCBI): domain Eukaryota; kingdom Metazoa; phylum Chordata; class Mammalia; order Macroscelidea; family Macroscelididae; genus Elephantulus; species Elephantulus edwardii. The sequence goes on from NW_006400026.1 coordinate 2,343,742, forward strand.
ACAACTCCAAATGTTGATGTTTTGTATGGATCACAAGTACAGCATTCCTTAATTCTTTCTGCTATTTGTCATAATTGTTATTTAAAAAACCAAGTATGCATTGCATGAAAACATTCTGACCTTTTTCTCTTAGTTTAAATAAACTCCAAGGTAACTGGACTTATGAAGCACTTTTCTGTTTGCCTGGTAGCTACTTCAGCAGTAATTTTTTTTATGTCCTTCTGACTCAACAAAATAAATAAAAGTATATTTTATCACTGTTAAAAAAAGAATGTTTGCTTCTATATTCTTTCTTGGCTGAATGTTAGGAACAAACTGTCAGATCTTTTGCAACTGGGTAGTAACAGTAGGAAGAAATATGTATGAAAAAAGCTAAATATCATGACCACCACAAATTCTAATAAAACTAATATTCCTTCATTGTTCAGCTCTTTTGGGTTGAAATGAAACTTCATTTAAATTAAGTACTAGTTGTTGAGTTTTTGTACTATGGTGGATTGAATTGCATATTCCAAAATGCATGATACAATGTAGAAGTATATAATAAGCTGATAAACAGTTGTGAGGGCATTAATCAAATATAAGGGGAGTTCTTCTATGGTGTGGCTGTAATAGAATTTATTTCACTAGAGATGAAAGATCAGGAAAGTTAAATGGGATTGGAGGAACTCACTACCAACAAGAAAGAATTTCCAGTAGTAGAGTACGTCTTTTTGGGCCTGTGCCTCTGTATGAGGAAGCTCCTTGACTGGGAAAGGCCAGGACATATGAGGATCTTCAAAGAAACATGGGCATTCCTCTACAATAAAAGAGAGCAGATTTTTCCACAGATATAGCACCCTGAATTTGGACATCTAGCTTGCTAACGGTAAAAGAATATATTTTTTGTTCATTAATACTATTGACTTGTGATATCTCTGTTACAGCAGCTTTAGATAACTAAGGACATATTTTGACTTTAATACAGTAGTCTTTAGCTCTGGCTCTCATGAGAGAGTAATCTAATCTAATAATCTGGAGATTTTAACAAAAATATCACATTGTAGGTCCCATTCTTGACTAATTAGAATTCTTTGAGATGGATCAAACATCGGTAGTATATGAAGCTTCCCAAATGGTTCTAATACACAACCATTGTAAAAATGTACAATTTGTAACTTCAATCTTTTCTTCATCAATCATGAAATTACATAATAGTCCAATGATAAAAACTTTTGCTTTCTTGAAGCTGAGAGGTACTCTATACGGAGAGATCTTCTTCAATAATTGCTTCAAGTTTTTGTCATTTTATGGAAGCAAAGTTCTATCATTTCCTTAATACAGGTGTTGATGAGTTTTCATCCAATTCTGATGTCACAATCTTTTTTGTATAGTCTATCTTTCTTGTATTAAAGCTCAGCATACAGACTGAATAGGTATGGAGAAAAGATATAACCCTGATTTGCACTTTTACTGATTTTTTTAAATTAAATTTTATTAATTTTAATGAACATTTACTGAGATTTTGGGTTTTCATTCATTCATTGTTGCACTATTCATTCCTCTTTTCCCCCCCCTTGAAAGTCTGTTTTAATTGTCCCATTGCCACAGTGCTTGTCAAAGCCAGTTCTGATTAATCTCCTTTGTCAGTGTGTCCTTTGCCATTCCCTGTCACTCCTCCCTGAGAGAGACTTCACCTTGATTCATAAGGAAAAGGGGATGGTGTATTCTCTTAGCTACTTCCTGCTGAAAAGGGACGCTGTAGGTTTCAGAGTGAAGATCTTCTCTCACTACTCTAAAGGCCCCTTTGGCAATAGGAAACACATAGACTATTGTGAAGATTGATTTTGGAATTTAGTTGCACTGTTATCACTTGTGCTTAGCCTTATATGTTCATATCTTTGAAGATGTATCATGGAACTGTTGCAGCCTAGAAGACACAAATTTAACTAACAAGTTAAAAGTACATGAGTCAAAAATTAAAAAGCAATAATATTCTGAGTAGAGGTTCTAATAGTGGCACAAATCAAGTTACAGAGGGAAGGTAGTTCTTAAAATAACAGGTCTATTGACTAGCACTTTGTCTATTATAGTATAAAGGTTAGGAACAAGATGTAGAGGCTCAACTATGTCATTTATTATTCTTAAGTCCTGAAGGAAATCCCATCTACCACTGGGTTGTTTTACAGCTCAGAAGTCCACATGCAAGGCAGAGGTGAAGTAAGGAACTGCTTATGAGATTTTCCGTCAATTCCAACAACTAAGAAATAGTGAGAAGAGTTGGGACTTCAGAAGGCTTTTAGGACCAAATACTAGGCTCTTGTGTCCACAAGAAAACAAATAAACTTACAGTAATGTTAATGCTCACCCACAGCTCTTCTGGGAGAATCTAAATAGTTGAAGCATCCTCCTTTGTTTCCAGCTGGGAGCTGGGGCCTGTCAGTCCTGTCAGCCATGAGGACCTGATGTGGTCCACCCTTGGCCAAGTGTCCTTCAAATCCACAGTTAAAGCAAGTGATTGGGAGCTTCCTCTCTACTCCCTTGCCTATCTGTGGCTCTCGTCTGTGACACTGTCTATTGAGGTGGCCCAGCTTTCCACAGTGGAAGCAATTCTGACCTCCTTTATTACCTTTGGGTGGCACTGTTTATGAGTAAGACTTCCTTTTTCTGACACAGGCCCTAAACTGGCAGCAATAGCTGCCCCAATAATTTTGGCCATTTTCTGGTCTTTTGTCTTCCCTCTAGATCCCAGTTGTTAAAAGAGGGAAAAATTTAAACAAATATATAAAAAGTAATTTTGAACATTATAATCTTTAAAGGCTAGTCTTTTACTGATTTTTAGCCATGAAGTATTCACTTGTTCTGTTCAGACAAATGATTCTTGGTCTAGTTTTAGGTATTACATAGACACAATTAAGTGCCTAGGAATACCACTCTTCTCAATGTTAGACGTAATTTGTTATGATTCACACATTCAAGTATCTTTGTACAGTCAATAAGACAAAATAAACATCTTTGTGGTAAGCTCTGTTTTCAGTCAAGATCCATCTATCAGCAATGATATCAGTTGTACCACAGTCTCTTTTAATCCAGTTTGAAGTTCTGACAGTTCCCTGTCAATATATTGGTCCAGCTGTTGTATGTGTGTATATTTGTGTGTGTATAAAAATAATATTCAGCAATATTTTATTTGCATGTGATATTAATGCTATTGTTCAATAATTTTCACATTCTTTTGGGTCTTCTGAATTTCTTCTAGTCAGTTGTTTGGTTGTTGTATTAAAAATTTCTTGGCATAAGCTAATGAGCACATCCAGAGCTATATCTGTTTGTTTTAACACCTCAATTGGTGTTCTATCAATTTCTAGGATTTTGTTTTGACAATGTCTTCAACACAGCTTGAACTTCTTCCTTTGTCAGCATTGGTTCTTGATCATATTCTATTTTCTGAAATGGTTTCCATCCAATTCTTTTTTTATATTCTGTGCATTCATTTCAACTTCTTTATGCTTCCTGAATCATTAAGATTTTTCCCATAATCCTCCAGTATTGCAGTTGAAGACTTGAAGTTTCTTTTCAGTTCTTTTGGCTTGCAAAATGCTGAGTATGTTCTTCCCTCTTTGTTTTCTAATTCCATTCCTTTGTAAATGTCATTGCAATTATTGTTGTTAAGTGTAATTTAGTTGAGTATGACTCATATATCTCTATGTCCTGTGTCATTCTTATCTTCCTTAACACAATTGAGTTCATTGCCCCAGAAAATGTATTAATCCATCTCGTTGAGCATCTTATTCTCCTTCACTGACCTTCCAATTTTCCAAGCATTATGTTCCTTTCCAACAACGTGTCCAAACAACATGTGAAACAAAGTTTCACCATTTTTCCATCCAAGGAACACTCTAGGTGCACTTTCACCAAGACATATCTATTTGTTCTTTTATGGGATATTCAGCACTCTTCTCCAATATCATATCCCTAATGGTTCAGTTCTTCTTCTGTCATTCTTATTCATTGTCCAGCTTCCAGATGCATAGCAGTGAAAAGACTATGGCTTGAATCAGATGCAACTGATTATTGAAACTGACATCATTGCTCTTCAGAACCTTGGAGAGATTCATGACAGTAAGATTTCCCAATGTTTTTCGATCTAATGACTGTAGGTACCAAGTGTTGACTGTGGATCCAAGCAAGATCAAATAGCTAACAATTTCAATCTTTTCTCCATCTATCAATGGTGAGGATTAATGTTAAAATATAATTCATATTGAAGGCTGTAGTCCTTGATTCTCTGCAGCAAAAGCTTCAGATTCTCCTCATTTTCAGCAAACAAGGTTGTGCCATTGCATAATGCAGGTTGTCAATGAGACTTCTTCCAATACTGATGTCACATTCTTCTTCATAATCCCAGCTTCTCTAGTGATTTGCTCAGCTTACAGGTAGAATTGGTATGGAGAAAAGATACAACACTGATGCACACCTTTCTTGATTTTATACCATGAAGACCAAGATTAATATCTTAAATTACTGCTCACAATGCTTCTTAACTCATTGAGTGTAAAATGGGAAATCTGTTGTGCCAATTACCTGAGTTTTCCTATATTTTCTCATTTTCCCAATTTTAAGAAAAAATTTGGCCTGTTTGTGCAGGTGTTACTGAAGACAGCTACATACCACTTCCATACATACCTATTCAACCATTTCTGAGAGAACTAAGGTAACATATATTTGAAGAAATAGTAGCCAATACTATCTATAATTCAGTGAGAGACAGAAGCTTAATTTATAGATTCAAGGGGTTCAATTTCCAAGAATTGAAAAACTAAAAAGAAAGACTTGTCTGGAAAAATTAGTTCACACAAGGAGTTACACATATCTAACAATTTCAGCTTGCTCTGCTCCAAATTCAACACTCTTGGCTTCAGCACTCAGGAAGTCAGAAGACGAACTGCACTGGGAAAATCTGCTGTCAGGGACAACTCCAGAATATTGAGAAGCAATTATGTCAATCTAGAGACTAAGGTGTGCCTAATCCAGGCCATGGTCTTTGCAGTTACTTGGTATGCAGCAGAGAGCTGGATCATGACTAAAGATGATAGAAGAATTGATGCCTTGGAATTATGGTGCTAGAGAAGAGTCTTGAACATACCATGGACTGTCAAGAAAACATATAAGCCTGTTTTGGAGAGAGTGAAACCAAGTTTCTCGTTGGAGGCTAGGACTTTGAAGCTTCATCTCACATACTTGGACACATGGCCAGGAGGGACCAGACCTTGGAGAAGGATATTGTGCTTGGAAGGGTGGAAGGACAGCACTGGAGAGAATGATACAGTAACTCAAGCAATGGGGGTACTCTATGAGTCAGAGGTGACTAAATGGAACATAACAACAGCAACAATATTAACATCAGAAAAATTAATTTTTTAAAGTGGGTATATGGTCACATATGCAGCTGTTCAAGTGTATGTGTGTATATGAGTAACTACAAGTGTGTATAGAGATAGATGTATCTATAAATGTATACATGCAAACATATGTACATGTCTATGACTCTACAGTCAACACACTTGGTACCAACAGCAAGGAAATTAAAAGATTAATTGCATTGGGAAAGTCTGCTGTCAGAGACTGCTCCAAAGTACTGAAGAGCAACGATGTCAGTTTGGAGACAAGGTGCGCCTGATAAATCCATGATCGTTGCAATTAATTTCTATGTGTCAGAGAGCTAGACAATAACTAGGGATGATAGAAGGAGAGTTCATGCCTTTGAACTGTGGTGTTGGAGAAGAGTATTGAATATACCATGGACTGCTAGGAGAACAAACAAGTTCGTCCTGGAGAGGGCGAAGCCAGGCTGCTCGTAGGCCAGGATTCTGAAGCTTCATCTGACATGTTTGGATATGTTGCAAGGCATGATCAGTCTTTGGAGAGGGATGTCATGCTTGGTAGGGTGGAGGGACGGCACAGGAGAGGAAGACCCTTGATGAAATAGATTGATTCTGTCACTGGGGTAATGGGGATAGGTGTGTCAGAGACAATAAGATTGGTAAGGGATAGAGCAGAGTTTAGGGCTTTTGTACATAGGGTCACTATGAGTTGCGGGCGAGTGACTCCATGGCACATAACAACAACATATTCAAAGAGGACACAGATACAGATTTATAGATCAACATAACCAAATGTCTTGAAAGAATGGTTTTCTGAGTTTGAAGGCATTAAGTTCTTAATCTTATGGAATAATGCAATTAGCTAGTCCCATAAATTTCTGTTCTGCCTCTTTGTGAGTCAAATAGCAGCATTTTGTGAATAGCCACCTATGGCATAAATATCAGTTTCTATTTGTTAGAAAAAGTGGAAGAAAAGAAGGCAAAGTATCACAGAAAGTATTAGTCTATACAAATGATAGCCTCCATACACCTGTATATAGTCTATATATAGTCATCTATCTTGAAACTAGAAGAACTAGATGGTGCATGGTTGCTACTACCAACGATCCTGATCAGAGTCACAAAAGATTTAAATAGAACAAGATAAAATGTGATATAGAACTCAAATCCTTTATAGAAAGACTCAATGTTGTGAAAATGGCAATACTACCAAAAGCAATTTACACATTTAATGCAATACCCAATACAAATACCAACCCCATTCTTCAACGAGATGGAAAAGGCAATCTCCAATTTCGTATGGAATGGAAAAAAGTCCCGAATAAGCAAAG
>NW_006400026.1:2352284-2354803 GCF_000299155.1 Elephantulus edwardii
AAATGTTTATGAAAATTAATAAAATATAATTATAGGAAATAAAGAAAAATAAACAACCTAAATTTAAAGAACAAAAAAAAAAAGAACTCAAATCCTTTAAAAGACCAAATTTAATGAATTAGTTGAGACTCTAGAATGCCCAGATTCTATCACTCTGAGTTATTTTTCAAAGTAAACCTATCCATTTAGGTCACCCTTTCGGTGATAGCAAAATAATAGACTGGCATGCAAAATAAAAAGGAAGAAGAGTTGTCATGCAAATAAATAAGCACACCATGTTAATTGCAGTAGTATTCATACTGGCAAAGAAATAAAAATTACTGAAATACTCATCAGTGGATGAGTGGATCAAGAAACTAGTACATTGATATGATGGCATAAGGTGCAATGCTAAAAACTCTAAGAACTCACAAAACACTGCATAACATGAATTCATCTAGAAGACATTGCTGTTGTTTGTTGTTGTGTACTATGGAACCAAACCATAGGTGACTCTTTGGCTGGTTTTCAGAGGCAGCTAATTGCACCAGAGGAAACTGCCCTTCCTTCTACCTTGGAGCAGCTGGTGGCCTAAAAATGCATGCATTTGGGATTACAGTGCAGTTTCTTGCCATTAGGTCACCAGAGCTCCCTAGAAGACGTTGTTGTTATGTGCCGTCGAGTCGTTTGCGACTCATAGAAGACATTATGCTAAGTAAAATAAATGAACTGAAAAAGGACTATTTGGTGAGATCACTATTATAAAATGCTAAGGAAAGTTAGGGAGTTCTGTTAGTCTAGTGATAAGGAGTTGTACTGCCAACCTAAAGGCAGGTAGTTTGAATCACTTATTTATCCATTATTTAGTCTCTGAAAACCTACTTGAGGGTCAGCTATAAGTTAGTTCTGACTTAGTGACACATAAAAAAATAAGTATGGTTTATATACTGAAAGAATCATTCTTGGATGTTTACGAGATATGAAAAAGGTAGGGAGAAGAGAGTAAAACATAATAAGTAAACAGATTGTTCTTGTTGTTGTTGTTGTTGTTATGTGCCGTCAAGTTTCCTGTGACTCATAGTGGCCCTATGTACAACTCTGAACCATGCTCTATCCTGAGCCAACCTTATTGCCTCTGACACACCTACCTGAATTACCCCAGTCACTGAGTCAATTAATCTCATTGAGGGTCTTCTTCTTTTGCACTGTCCCTCCATCCTCCCAAGCATAATGTTCCTCTCCAAGGACTGGTCCCTCCTGGCAACATGCCAAAGTATGTTTACATACCCAAAGTACATAAATGCATTAGATTAACATAAAGGCCGTATAAACTAAGGGTTTTATAAAATATTGTAGATTGTTTATTAATTAGATTAATAACTTAGTATTAAAGTCATAAAATATCTATGAACTGTTGTTGTTATGTGACATTGCGTCACGTGTAACTCATAGCCACCCTAGGTACATTTTGAACCACGCACATCTGGGATTGCAGTGCAATGAAAGCTTTTTTAAAGAAGCAACATAATTCATTATATTAACAAAGCAATGAACAAGAACCACATGATCTTATCAATAGACTTAGAAGAGATCTTTGAAAAAATACAACACCCTTTCTCGATTAAAGCATTTCCTCAACATAATGAAAATAATTTATGCAAACCCAAGAGCCAAAATCATTCTCAATGGAGAAAGACTAAAGTTCTTCCCCTTGCTAACATGGGAGACCAAATAATGATGCCCACTTTCACCACTCCTTCAATATTGTATTTGCAGTACTTGTTAGGGTAAGGTGACAAAAAAATAAAATAAGAGGCATTCAGATTGTAAAAGAGGTGGTAAAACCTCTTTTATATATGCAGAATATATAGTAGTGTATACAGAAAAACTCCAAAGACTCAACAAAAAACTCTTAAGCCTACTTGTGCTGTTGAGTTGCTTGAGACTCATACTGACCCTATGTACAAGAGCCCTAAACTCTGATCTGTCCTGCGCCAATTGCACCGTCTCCGATACACCCATCCTAATTACCCCAGTCACTGAATTAATCCACCTCATAGAGGGCCTTCCCCTAATACGCTGTACCCCCACCCTACCAAGCATGATGTCCCTCTCCAAGGACCAGTCCTTACTTACTACATGTCTGAAGTATGTTAGACTGAGCCCCAGAATTCTTGCCTCCAAAGAGCCACCCAGTTTGACCCTTTCCAGGATGAATCTGTTTGTTTTCCTAGCAATTAGTCCATGGTACCCTCAATACTCTTGTCTGGCACCACAGTTCAAAGGCATCTATTCTCCTTAGTCATTGTCCAACTCTCTGATGCATAACAAGTGATTGCAAAGACCATGGCCTGTAACAGACATACCTTGGTCTCCAGAGAGACACCATTGCTCTTCAGTACTTTGGAGAGGTCCCTAACAGCAGACTTTCCCATGGCAATATGTCTCTTAATTTCCTGGCTACTGGTGCCAAGAGTGTTGACTATGGAGCAAGCAAACTAAAGCTGTGAACAAGCTCAATCTCTTCACCATGCATCCTG
>NW_006400026.1:2355238-2356606 GCF_000299155.1 Elephantulus edwardii
AGATCCATCTAACATTAGCTACAATATCCCTAGTACCACGACCCCTTCTAAACCCAGCCTGGACTTCTGGCAGTTCTCTGCTGATGTGCTGTTCCAGTTGTTTTTGGATAATCGTCAGTAGAATCTTGCTTGCATGTGAAATTAAGCCTTCTAGACCGATTTAATAGAGTGACAGAATAAAAGATCAATTAAAAAAAATCAGTGGAGTTCCTCAACAGAGAAGGAAACTAAGAAAACAATGCCATTTAAAATGCTAACCACAAATTGAGACACTTGAGAATAAATCTAACTAAATTCGAAAAAGACCTTTATAAACAAAATATTACAAAACACTACTTCAAGAAACAAGAAACAGTAAGAAATCTAAAAAGTGAACAATATTTCTTGTTCATGGATAGGAAGACTCAACATAGTGAAAATGACAACCCTACCAAAAGCAATCTACATATTTAATACAATCCTAACAGAGATAACAAATTCGTTTTTCAAAGACCTAGAAAAGGGAACTAGCAAATTTATTTGGAAATTGAAGTCTTTGAGTAAAGAAAGCATTTCTGAAAAGCAAAAATAATGTGGGAGATATAGCATTCCCTGATCTCAGAACTTACTACATAGCTGTAATAACCAAAACAGCATGGTACTGGCACAAAGACAGATTAATGGGACAGAATTGAGAGCCCAGAAATTAACCCATCTATCTATGGTTAACTGGTATTCGACAAGGAAACAAAATTTATCAAATGGGGAGGTGACTATCTCTTCAACAATTGGTGCTGGCAAACTTTGACTTCCACCTGCAATAAGCTGAAGCAGGATCTACAACTTGTACCATTCATAAAAATTAACTCAAAGTGGACCAAAGACCGAGGTGTAAAGTCCAAAACCATAGAGATCATAAGAGATAAAATGAGACCAAACTTAGGAGACCTAGCCTATGGCAAAAACATCCAGAAATACACAACCAGGAGAAGATAACATTGATTAATGGGATCTTCTAAAGATTAAGTCCCTTTGTGCATCAAAAACTTTTACCAATAGTGTGAAGGTAAGCCCACTGAATGGGGAAAAACATTTGGCCGTGCCATCTCAGACAAAGGTCTTATAATGAATGATTACAAAATACCACAGTGCCTCCACAACAAAAAGACGGATAACCCAATTACAAAATGGGCAAAAGATACGGAAAGATTTTTCACGGAGGAAGACATTTGGATGGCCAACAGACACATGAAGAATTGTTCAAAATCACTGGCAATACAAGAGGTGCAAATCAAAGCCCAGTAGCAGTGGCTAGTGTAACAGGACGGCAAGAAATAAATTTTGTGAAAAAGGCGGACGCAGCGCGAGGGCGACGCAGCGCGAGGGCGA
>NW_006400026.1:2361837-2365880 GCF_000299155.1 Elephantulus edwardii
CTGGGAGGAGGGTAGAGAGAATAGTGCAACAATGAATGAATGGAAACCCAAAATCTCTGTAAATGTTTATGAAAATTAATAAAATATAGAAAAAAAAGAAATAAATTTTGTAAAGTATGTGGAGAGATTGGTACTCTCATACACTGTTCATGGGACTGTAAAATGGTACAACCATTCTTGAAAGTAGTTTGACATTTTCTCAAAATGGTGAATAAGGAAATTCCATATGACCCAGATATTCCAATTCTAGGAATATAGTAAAAAAACCCAAAAACTGAGAAGCAAACTGAGATTTGCACACCATTGTTCAGAGCAGCATTACTAATAACACCAAGAATATAGAAAAAATCCAAATGTCCAGTAAAAAATAAATGGATTGAGAAATCGTTTCATATTCATTCAATGGAATATTATATAGCATTCAGGAGCAACAATTTAGAAAACTATTATATAACATGGGAGAGGTAAGAGAGCATTATGCTGAGTGAATTAACTCAGACTCATAAGGACAAATATTGCAAAAATATTGATAAATGTTGATGGTTGTAGAGGGGCTTCAGACCTTTTGTTCATAGGGTCAATAGGAGTTGTGCTTGACTCAAAGGCAATCAATAACAGTAACAACATGGCACAAATAATTCATGTTCTTGGCTATTAACTCAAAGGATTGCTATTCTAAATCACACTGAGATGCTTTGGAAGGAAAACTTGTCAGTCTACTTTTATTAGGCTACGGCATGAAAATATTATGGATTGCTATGAATCAAAATGGACTCGGTGGTATCTTGCTTGATGTTTTGGTAGTGTGTAGGGAGTTGTGCTTCCGATGCAAAGGAGGGCTATTTGGCTCCACCAGAAGCTCTTTGATATGGAGGGGAAGATGAGAATTCTCCTCTTCTACAACTTGGTCTATGAAAACCTACTGGAATAAGTCAGTTCCAACTTAACAACAGTGAGCTGAAGACATTCATAAGCACTCTGAATATATAACCCTGCTTGCTGCTGTTTCTATTTAACATCAGTTTAACTATTATTGCAAATGTTCATTATAGTCTACAAGGAACATAAACAAACCAGAAAATCAAGGGCAGTGTTCCCTGGGTTAGAATGGTTTCATATTACATTAATAACAAAGAAGAGATGATTATTAATCAATGAGAGGGGGGGTTTTGCTCCTTTTAGTTAACATTATACAGAAGATATATCTCTCTTAATTTTTCCTTTATATTTTAAAGCCATGACACAAACTTTAATCTCTACAATGTTTAACTTGTTGAAATCACCAAAAGAATAAATTTCAGGTTTGTGCTTGCCTACATTTGCAAAATCGCATGACTTTAATGGAACATTAATTATATAAATAAATTTGCACTTCAACTTTATATTAAAACTATTATTTATTTTTCACTTAAGACAAACGTAATTCTTTCTCTCTACATGTATTTTTTATTTAGTCAGTAAATATGGAAAGTAGAGCAGTTTTGTTCTCATTTACATTCTTGCTAAGAAATTTAAGCATTCCTGGAATCCCATGGAAGCCAAGTACTTTTCTATCACTCTATAAGGTGAAATGAAAAACCCAAAGCCAATGTGAATTTTCATTGTTAAGAAAAAGGGAACCACCCAAACCATGTGAGTGTGACTTTGGTGTGTCTGGTCTAGCTCCTTGTTCATGAACATAAAAGTCCAACCACATCACTTCTCCAGCAGCACCTTTTGTGCTTCGGGAGGTGCCTTGACACTTTGTTTATTGTTGGGGCTTTTTTGTTTTGTTTTGTTTTTTGTACCTGTAATGCCCTTCTCACTTTATCCTTGTAAAATTCCATACCTATCTTGATCAACATCACATGGTTCATTGCCTGTGACTTCTTAAGGGTGCTTTCCTTTGTAGTCCAGAAGTTTTCTGTTCTTACTCTTAATTACATGATGTTGTTAGGTACTATCAAATTGGCACTGACTCATGGCTAACTATCCAGCAGGTTTTCAGAGGCTGGAAATCATACAGGAGGAGTGCCTTCAAACTTACTCTCCAAAAGTAGAAGTTCATATGATAAACTGGAAAGGCCAAATTCAACTTTCAACAACCTTCCCTGCCCTTATTACCTCATGCTTTAGATTTAAACTCTGTATTTCCTCTGAAAGGGTTATGGTTAGTTTTGAAAGTAGGTTTAAATGGAACAGATTTAGCAGTAGCAGATGAGAATATCATTAACAGCAATGAAGAAAAAGCAGAGAATGCAGCACATGTCCTTTGGGGCCACAAATTCCTGTGCCTGTCAGACTAAGCCCTATGTGAGAACAGTAACACAGTCATATCAAAGAACTGAAGACTGGCATAAGGCAGAGTTGATTTGGGACTACTGCCCCATGGAATCAGAGACATGCAATCAGTGGCCTTAACCCACCCAAGCTTGCTGGAAGATTGGGGCAGGAGAGAGAATGAAACCATAATTAGCAGAATCTACAAAGCTTTGTAACACTGATCTAAGCCTTGAAGGTTAAAAGATCTGTAAGCATGCTTGAGAAGCTGTCCTGACTGAGGAAATATATTCTGCTGCCAACCTGAATTGTAATCTCTTAGCTTTCCCAGTAAATCCCATAACCTTGAGTATGGTTCTATTAAAACTGTGTAGCTATTGCAACAGATTTTTGGAATCAGTAGTACAGCAGTATGATTGTTGCTATAATTAATAGAAGTAGGTGCCAGCAGTGTAGAGACCATGTCTGATCATATGGGAATTGGTTTTGTATTATGAATGTTGCCAATGACAATTGTTCTCCTTTGTAAGGTTAACAGAGGTTAGACTTGGCTATCTCTGCATCACTTACACTCTTCTTACACAGGTACATGTAAAATAGTTTAAGGATTTTATGAAAACCTAGTCTAGATTCTGGTGTGGTAAAAACAACCAACTACTCATATGCAAGTTCAAGCTGAAGCTAAGGGAAATTGGATCCACAGGAATCAAAATTTGACCTTGAGTCTATACTGCCTGAATTTCAAAACCATCTCAGGAACAGGTTTGAGGCCTTGAACATTAATGAGCAAAGAACAAATTGGCTGTGGAAGGATATCAAGAATATCACCCAGGAAAAAGGCAAAAGGTCATTGCAAAGACAGAGGAGGAAGATAAGTTCAAGATGGATGTCAGAAGAGACTCTGAATATTGCACTAGAGCCCCAAGAAGCCAAAGCAAAAGGAAGAAATCAAAATATTAAGGAGCTGAACAGAAGATTCCAAAGGGCAGCAGAAGAATGCAATTACAATGAAATATGCAAAGACCTGGAGTCAGAAAATCAAAGAGGCTGAACTTGCTCAGCATTTCTTAAGCTGAAGGAAATTAATCAATTCAAGCCTCGAGTTGCAATACTTAAGGATGCTTTGGACAAAATATTAAGTGATCTGGGAAGCATTAAAAGAAGATGGAAAGAGTATACAGAGTCATTATATACCAAAATAAATTGGTGGACACAGAAGAATTTCATGAAACAATGTATGAGCAAAAGCCTGTGGTGATGAAGGAAGAAGTTCAAGCTGCTCTGAAAGAATTGGCAAAAAACAAGGCCCCAGGAATTGATGACATACCAATTGACATATTTCAACAAACAGATGCTGCCCTGGATGTGCTCGCCAAATTGTGCCAAGAAATCTGGAGGACAACCACCTGGCCAACTAACTAGAAGAGATCTATATTTCTTCCCTTTCCAAAAAAAGATGACCCTTCAGAGGGCGGGAATTATAGAACAATATCATAGATATCACATGCAAGCAAGATTCTGCTAAAGATTATCCAAAAATGACTCAAACAGCACATCAACAGAGAACTAACTGCCTCAAGTTTAGGCTGGGTTTAGAAGAGGTTGTTGTACTAGGGATATTATAGCAAATGTCAGATGGATCTTGGCTGAAAGTACAGAGGAATGTCTATGTGTTTTTCATTGACTATGCAAAGGCATTTGACTGTGTGGATGACAACAAACTGTGGCTAACACTGAGAAGAATGGGAAACCCAGAACACTTGATTGCGTTTATGCAAAGCCTG
>NW_006400026.1:2366596-2385210 GCF_000299155.1 Elephantulus edwardii
AGAGGCAATGAGATTGGCACAGGATAGAGCAGGGTTTAGGGCTGTTGTACATAGGGTCGCTATGAGTCGCAAACGACTTGACGGCACATAACAACAACAACAGCATATTTGGACCAGGAGGCCGTCATCAGAACAGAGAAAGGAAACACTGTTGTTGTAGTTTATAATGATCCACACAATCAAGTCCTTTTGCATAGTCAATAAAACACAAGTAGATATTATTTTCTTTTGATATTCTCTGCTTCCAGGCAAGATCCATCCGACATGATTTCCCCTGCCTCCTGCCTGCCTGCCCCACGCCCACCTCTACATCATGTGCTTGTTCAGAGCTCTGCCTCCTGCTTAGCTAGATCAACTAGCACCATCGTTTCTTAGCTTCAATCATGATCATCTACAGGGACCTTAGCAGTCATAATGACATCTACAAGATCCAGGAGATCATGGGCCCACTGTGCCTGGAGGTGAAGGGAAGATGGTCAGTAGGACAGAGGGTCACATTGATGACTCATTCATTGGTGGAAAGGCCTCAGCTGAAGGCATCAACTGTGAATGAGCTGAAAACATAGTAATCACCAGTATTGATATCATCATGAATCATTCCTTGCAGGAAACCAGCTTTACAGAAACAGCCTACAAGAAGTATATCAAGGATTCCATGAAATCAACTTGAAGAACAGAAATCAGAAAGACTAAAACCTGTTATGACCAGGGCTGCAGAACAGGTAAAGCACATCCTTGCTTGATCTACGAGTTCTTTATTGGTGACAACATAAATCCTGATGGCATGGTTGCACTGCTGAATTACCATGAGGATGATGTGAGTAAACCCAATACATGATTATTATTTTTCTTAGGATCATTTATTTCAACAAACAGACGCTGCCCTGGACGTGCTCACTAAGTTGTGCCAAGAAATCTGGAAGACAGCCAGCTGGCCAACTGACTGGAAAAGATCAATATTTATTCCCATTCCAAAGAAAGGTGACCCAACAGAGTGTAGAAACTATCTAACAATGTCATTAATATCATATGCAAGCAAGATTCTTCTGAAAATTACCCAAAAACGTTTGGAACAATATGTCAACAGAGAACTGCCAGACATGCAGGCTGGATTTAGAAGAGGTCGTGGTACTAGGGATATCATAGCTAATGTTAGATGGATCTTGGCAGAAAGCAGAGAATACCAGAGGAATGTCTATCTGTGCTTCATTGACTATGCAAAGGCTTTTGACTGTGTAGATCACAACAAGAAATGGCTGACTCTCAGAAGAATGGGAAGCTCAGAACATTTGATTGTGCTTATGAGGAACCTATTCTTGGACCAAGAGGCAGTAGTCAGAACAGAGCAAGGAGACACTACATGGTTCAAAATCAAGAAGGGGGGGGTCCATCAGGGATGTATTTTTCATCATACCTTTTCAATCTGTATGCAGAACAGATCATCTGAGATGCTGGGCTGTACAAGGAGGAATGTGGCAACAGGATTGGTGGAAGAATCATCAACAACCTGCGGTATGCAGATGACACAACCCTGCTTGCTGAAACTGAGGAGGACCTGAAGCACTTGCTGCAGAAGGTCAAGGACTACAGCCTTCTATATGGATTGAAGCTCAACATAAAGGAAACAAACATTCTCACCACTGGGCCAAATGACAGCATCAGTATGGATGGTGAAGAGAACTGTTTTTAGTTTACTTGGTTCCACAATCAACACTCCTGGTAACAGCATCCAGGAAATCAGGAGCTGAATTGCATTGGGAAAGTCAGCTGTGAGGGACCTTTCAAGAGTACTGAAGAGCAACGATGTCAGGCTAGAGACTAACATGCGCCTGATCCAGGCTATAGTCTTCGCAATTATGTGCTATGCATCGGAGAGTTGGACAGTGACTAGAGATGAGAGAAAGATAATTGATTCCTTTGGGCTGTGGTGCTGCAGAAGAATGTTGACTATACCATGGACTGCGAGAAGAACAAACAGGTTTGTCCTGGAGAGGGTGAAGCCAGACTACTTGTTGGAGTCAACAAGGATTCTGAAGCTTCGTCTGACATACTTTGGGCATGTTGCTAGGAGGGACTGGTCCTTGGAGAGGGATATCATAATTAGTAAAGTGGAGGGACAGCACAGAAGGACCCTCGATGAGATGGATCGATTCTGTGAGTGGAGTGGTGGGAATCAATGTGTCTGAGACAGCGAGGTTGACACAGGATAGAACGGCGTTTAGGGCTCTTATACATGGGGTCACTATGAGTCACAAGAGACTCGATGGCACATAACAACAACAACAAGAAGGATGGTTTAGAAACGGAGAAATTTTAACAAATTTGGCACACATTTAGATCCATCACCAGTCATCCTAACTGGCTGCTGCTTCTCATCAACACACCAGGCTTTAGACAAATGGGACTGATATAATCATGATTTGTTAATTTAATTTTGACATTGATTTATTTGGAGTGGTGACTTTTTTAAAAGTAAAAAAAAAAAGGCACAGATTGTCAAAAATAAAATCATTTAGACTTAAAAAAAATCCATTTAACGTCAGCAACGCTGTCTGTCCCTAGTGCCACAGCCTTTTGTAAACTCATCTTGAGCATCTAGCAGTTCTCTGTCAATATACTGTTCTGTTTTTGGATGATCTTCAATGATATTTTGCTTGCATATAATATTAATGATATTATTTCATCATTTCCACATTCTGTTGGTCTCTTTTCTTGGGTATGGGAAAAATCTGAATCTCTTCCATTCAGTTGGCCAGAAAATTGACTTCCAAATTTTCTGGCACAACATGGAAATCCCATCCAGGGCTGCATCTGTTTGTTGTAACATGTCAATTAGTATTACATCATTTACTGGCTCTTAGTTTTCGACAATGCTTTAAATGTAGTTTGAACATCTTCCCTCATCACAAATGATTCTTTATTGTACGCTATTTCTGGAAATATTTCAGTATTGAACAATTCTTTTTGCACAATGTTTTTGCATGTTCTCTTTTCTTTTGATGCTTCATGGATCATTCATCATTTCCCCCATAATGTCTCTCAGCATTATAATTCTAGGCTTGAATTTGTTTTTCAGTTCTTTGAGTTTGAGAAATGCCACACAAGCTCTTTCTTTTTTTATTCATCAACTCTTAACTCTTTGTGCATTCCATTATAATAATTTGCTTTATCTTCTTGAGCTGCCCTTTGAATTATGCTTATCCCTTTTACTTTGGAATCTCTTCCTTTTGTTTCTGTTCTTGATGTTCATAATGCTTATTGTATAGGGTTCTTGTGAAGGTTAAATGCATTAATCATGCAAAACATTTGGAACATTATTATATAGTAAGAACCGTTTGCTGTTAAAACCAATTATTAGGTTATAGGAATTAGAGACTAATATGATTAAAGAGTTTTCCTTTTTTGAAGATCTTGAAATCTGGTGGAGGTGAGTGGGACAGGTAAGCTGGACTATGATGGAGGTCCATATAAGGGAGATCAATGACAGGAACATTTTCTCCCTAAGGGCTGACAGGGAGTCAGGGACTATCCCACAAATGAAGTGACATTCTAGCTGAGATTTAGTAGGTGAATGGGAGTTAATAGTGGGTTTATTGACAACAATCCTTTTAGGGAAATATAAGCAAAGTCACAGTGTATACGTAGGAGACACTAGAGGTGGCAACTACTGAGAGTACTCTTAGCATAAGGATTGAACCAGGAGGTATTGAGAAGTGAAGATCAAATAGCAACTGATACTGTCAACAAAATCTGTTTTAAACTACCTAAAGTGTTGTTACTGTTATAGAGGTTGTTGTTGTTACATGCCATTGAGTCATCTGTGACTCATAGAGACCCTGTGTACAACAGCCCTAAACCCTGCTGTATCCTATGCCAATCTTATTGTCTCTGATACACCTACCCCCATTATCCCAGTCACTAAATAAATCCATCTCATCAAGGATCTTCCTCTCTTTTACTATCCCTCCACCCTCTCAAATATGATGTCCCTCTCCAGTGACTAGTCTCGCCTTGCAACATGTCCAAAATATGCCAAAGCTTCAAAATTCCTTGCCTTCAAGAAGCAGCCTGGTCTCACCCTCTCTAGGATGAGCCTGTTTGTTCTTCTAGCTGTTCATGATATATTCAAGATTCCTTTCCAGCACCACAGCTCAAAGGCATCAATTCTGCTTCTATCACCCCTAGTTATTGTCCAGCATTCTGATGCATAGTAAGCAATTGCAAAGACCATGGCCTGAATCAGGTGCACCTTAGTCTCCAGCCTATAGAGGTAGGAAAGGGGAAAACTCAGTTTTCCCAGCCAAATGAAGTAATGAGACAATAATAGAATTTGCTGGGAGGAGCTGGCTTCTGTTGTTGGATTACAAAGTAAAACCTTGCCAGAAGAAACGTTTTGTATTTCTGCTTTTCTTCCATATAGAAGTTGGACTTGAGGCAAGAACTTGGGTCCTATTCAGCAACTGCTTGGCTTAGACTGGTGAGAAATTTCTCATCTCGGTAGGCTTTCCCATACCAAATACATGTCCATATGGCTAATGACATCAAAGCTGTGGAATGTCCAGAAGACTCTGCAGGGAAACTATGACTTTGACTTTTAGATGATGGGCACTGTAATATAGTTTTGAGATCAAGAGCATATCAGGACACTTATACAGACTTTGCTTTGAATTCCAGTTCAAGCAGTAACTAGTTTTGTAACTGAAAAATGTGTTATCCTCCTTCTGAACCTCACTGAGCAAAGACTTGAGGAATCTTATTTTAGACCAATAAATTTAAGTGTGTTGAGTGGAATGAAGGAATGTTTTCATAATTTATTCTGCTAAGATTAATATAACAACAATAATATATTATGGCAGGTTTGGAAGCAGGAGTTGGCATCCACTTCCTAAACAACATGCCCCCAGAAGCTCTATAAACTTTGAGAAATGTCGATAGTTGTAGAGGGTCTTCAGGCCTTTTGTTCATAGGTTGCTTTGAGTCTGGCTTGACTCATCATCATCATCAACAGCAACTACAAAAAGATTAGTAGCAGATTATTTACAAGAAATCTCAGGCCAACATAGTCCCACATACTTAACTAGCTGGATGTGTCCATAATTTCTAATATGAACAGTTCTAGCCATGCCTCAGTTCCCCAATTCTTTTATGGCCCTTGGGTTCAGTTTCACTAAAAGAGCTCCTAGAGACTGAGACCTGTCACCGAAATTACATATAACCATATGCAGCAGGCTGGTTTTGGAGAAACTGGAGAGTGGTGGGCCAGAATCCTATAGACTGTCACTTGTGGCACAACTAGATGGTGACTATGGATAATGCAGACTGGTGGAGTAGAGACTGTCAGCAGCTGGAAGCTATGTCACAGGTAAATAAATGAGTTTTTCTAAAGGAAAAAATGCCTGGCACTGAGGTCCCATGCGTTTATATAAATATCTGTAGAGTGGGACTTGTATCCAATCCTAATCCTCTCTCCTTAACATAATAATTACTTTAGCATAAAATAAACATTAATCTTTTGGCTAGGAAAGACAATTTTGAATGATAAAACTAGACACCAAGAAGGTGGTTAAGGGCAGATCAATAATGTGTTTTCTGGTGTTGGACCAGATTAAAATAATCTGAACTAACAATTCAGAAATTATTTCAGGACTTAATCTGGATCCTAGAGGACATTTTTAACCAAAGAAATCTGACTGTGCTGAACTTTATAATTCTTCACTGAGATTCATAATGCCTTTATGACCAAATGTCTTAGAACAAATTTCTCTAACAATCTTGAGAAGAAAGAGATCTTTTCTCTGTGAACTGTAAATTTTCATAATCTCTTGTAATAACCACAAGAACACAGAGAGGAGTAAATCATTTCAGCCTCATTATTCTCTGTTAGCTACACTAACAGGGAGATTTGGTGACCTAGTGGTAAGGAGCTGTGCTGCAATCCCATAGGCATGTGGTTCAAATCCATCACTGTAGCTCCAGAGGAAAGGATGGGCAATCTCCTTCTGTGAGATTAAACTGCCTCTGAAAACCTGCTGGAGGGTCACCTATGGGTTGATTCTGACTCAGCGGCACATAAAAACAACAGTGGCACTAAAAGTGATGAAGTTGTTGTTTGCTAAAATTAGCAGTTCATTTCCACTCTGTTTGGGGGGGAGGGCACTAAAGTGCAAGTATATTTTCATTAGGTCCACTTAGAAGGACTAACAAAAATTCACATGTGAGGCTGAAGTCAAGATGAATTTGGCTTAGGAAGCAAGTGGTGTAATTTAAAAGATAATGGAAAAACTTGGCCCCAAATGTCTGATTGCATTATCCTGGCAAGGATGATTATAAGTTCTACATTCAGACTAATTTACGAGAAACAATCCATTTTCATCATTAGCAGCTGAATGAGAAAATATTTATGCTTAATATCTGAGAAACTCTTATTTCATGCTTATACATCTAGTTAATTGACTGAGCTATAATCTGAATCAGTTTGTGTGACCACAAAGATATACTTTTAACCAGCTGTGATGGCTTAGTGGCAAGAAACTACAGTGCAATA
The DNA here is from genome assembly GCF_000299155.1 of Elephantulus edwardii. NCBI lineage: Eukaryota > Metazoa > Chordata > Mammalia > Macroscelidea > Macroscelididae > Elephantulus > Elephantulus edwardii. Next base: position 2,373,141 of record NW_006400026.1, read on the forward strand.
CAGAAGGCATACAGTTGGGGGCCACTAGCTGCTCCATGGGAGAAGGATAAGCAACCTCTTCTCATGTGATTAACTGCTTCTGAAAACGCGCTTGAGACTCAGCTATGGGTCGATTCTTATTCTATGATAAACAAGAACATATGATACTATGCGAAGGCATTTGACTTGTGTGGATCATAACAAACTACGGATAACTCTGAAAAGGGAATCCAGAACACTTGATTACGCTTATGTAAAATCTAAACTTGAACCAAGAGCAATAGAACAGAACAAGGAAACACTGCATGGTTCAAAATCAGGAAAAGTGTACACAGGGACTCATCTTATTTCCATATTTTTACAATCTACATGTAGAAGAGATCATCTGGGAAGCTGGGCTCTATGAAGAGAAATGTGGCATAAGGATTGGCGGAAGACTTATCAACAACCTGCATTATGCAAATGACACAAACTTGCTTGCTGAAACTGAAAAGGACCTGACACATTTGCTGTAGATGGTCAAGGACTACAACCTTCAATATGAATTGAAGCTCAACACCAAGAAAACAGATTCTTGTCACTTGGACAATTGGTAACATCATGATAAATGGTGAAGAGATTGAGATGGTTAACAGTTTCAGCTTATTGGCTCCACAATCAACACTGTTGGTACTAGCAGCCAAGAAGTCAAAAGACTAATTGTACTGGGAAAAATCTGTTGTCAGGAACCTCTTCAGAGTACTGAAAAGCAACAATGTCAACTGGGAGACTAAGGTGCACCTGATTCAGACCATGGTCTTTGCAATTACTTGTATATGTCAAAGAGCTGGACAATGACTAAGGATGTTAGAAGAATTGATGCCTTTGAGTTGTGGTACTGAAGAAGAGTACTGAATATACCATGCACTGCTAAAAGAACAAAGAGGTTCATCTTGGAAAGAATTTTGAAGCTCTGTCTGACATACTTTTGGTATGTTGCAAGGAGGAGCCAGTCCTTGGAGAGGGACACCATGATTGGAAGGGTGGAGGGAGAGTGCAAGAGAGGAAGACTCTGGATGAGACTGACTCTGTGACTGGAGTAGTGGAGGTAGGTATGTTAGAGACAACAGAGTTTTCTCAAGATAGAGTATGGTACAGGGCTGTTGTACATAGGGTCATTATGAGTTGCAAGCGACTCGAGGCACACGACAACAACAACAAATGATATTGCCTATATTCTCTTGGACAAACCCCCTCTCCAGTCTGATTACATATGCTGTATAGATTTATATTCTCATGGTAAAGCTACAAGCCAGATAGCCAAATGAAACTCTTATACAAGTATCACTTTGAAGGAAACTTCGTCATAGTGAGGTTCAGGATTTTGTGGGAAGAAGCACCTTACTTCCGATGTGTAGTGAAGAAAGGGCTTTAGAAGGCAAAAGATTAGTTATTTCAACAAACTTCCTACCACGGCACAAACCATGAGTTGGATAATTGCATTTCATGTCTCTTTAACTCCCCCGTACACTTTTTATCTTTTCTACTTATTAAGGCCCAGCCACTCACCTCAGCTTGCCAGACAGGGTTCACAGTATTGCCTATAATCTTGGACCTCCTCTCCTGTCCATGGTGAGGAAGGGCAGGAAAGATACTGTGCTTCCCTGGTTGGATGGAAATCTTCAAATAAGGATCTGGGTTGAAAAACATCCCTTTCTTCAGCCCCATGGCCTGGAAATCTGAAAAAGAAAAGATTTTAACCTGTCACCACATCAAGATAAAAGTAAATAATCCAATAGAAAAATGGGCACAAGATATGAACAGACACTTCACCAAAGAAGACATTCAGATGGCTAACAAGCACATGAAGAAATATTCAAAATCCCTGACTCTAAGAGAGATGCAAATCAAAACAACTATGAGATATCATCTCACCCCAGTCAGAATAGCAAAATTTAACAGAACAGCAAACAAGAAATGCTAAGGAGGTTGTGGAAAAACTGGAACTCTTATTCACTTTTGTGGGAGTGTAAAATGGTGCAATCACTGTGGATGGCAGTATGGCACTTTCTCAAAAAGTTGCAAATAGAGACACCATTTGACCCAGCAATTCCACTACTGGGAATATACCCCAAAGAGACCATAATTAACATCCAAGCAGATATATGCACACCCATGTTTATTGTGGATTTGTTCACAATAGCAAAGTGTTGGAAACAACCCATGTGCCCATCAACAAACGAATGGATAGAGAAGCTGTGGTATAGTCACACAATGCAATACTATGCTGTATTAAAAAATAAGAAACTCATGAAATATTATACAAAATGGATGACTCTGGAGGACATGATGCTGAGTGACATATCTCAGTCACAAAAGGACAAATACTGCATAGTGCTCCTGTTGTAAAACAGGACTGACATCAGGGTTGGGGAGAACTTAAGAAAAGAGGGTATAAATAATGTATACTGCATGAGGGAAAGAACTGTTTAAAAGGGATTAGGTATTATTGTCATGACAGGAGTCCAGAATGAAGAGTACACAGTGAGTGGATGGGGGTGGGGGGAGGGATTGTATAAAAATGAAAGAATTTTTCTTTTACTTTTCAAAGAACAGAGTAAACTGAGGAGGAGGGGTGGGCAGAGGAAAATGTGCAACAATGAATGAATGGAAATCCAAAGTTTCTATATACGTTCATTAAAAGTAATAATAAATTTTATTATTAATTTCAATGAAAATTTACAGAGACTTTGGATTTCCATTCATTTATTGTTGCACTTTTCTCCCCTCCCAACCCTGTCCCCTAGTACACTACCCTCTTGGAAAAGTAAAAGAAAAATGATTAGTAAGTTCAGGGTCAGAGAAAAAGAAGATATTAAATGAGATTAATTGATACAGTGCCTAAAACAACACAATCAAGTACAGAAACTGTGAGGTAAGCACAGTACTGGGAAGTGTTTCATTTTATTCTATATAGGATCACTTTGAGTTGGAACCTACGATATCTGAAAAGAGCAACAAAGATCTGTTGAACTCTACAAAGGTTAAAAACCCCTGAAAACATGGAAAAATTCTTTAAATCTGTAGACTGTTTCCTATAACATTACGAATAAGAATAGTTATTAGGTGCCATCGCTTCAAGTATGACTCATAGTGATCCTAAGAGCAACAGATCTGAACCCTGTCTTATCATGTGCCAAAATCCCACCTCCTGATATACTAGAGCCCACTGCAGCAGTCACTGTGTCAATCCACCTGGTTGAGGGTTCTTCTCTCCATCGCTGACCCTCTGCCTTTCTGAGCATGATGTCCTTCTCCACAGAATAGACCCTCCTATAAACATGCTCTAAATATGTGAGATGAAGCTTCATCTTTTCCTCCTAAGAGCACTCTGGTTGCCCTTTCTCCAAGACATATTTGTTTGTTCTTTTGACTCTCCATGGGATCAAAGGCATCAATTATTCTTCCGTCATCTTTATTCATTTTCCAGCTCTTAGGTGCATAGCAAGAGTTTGGAAAGGCAATAGTTTGAATCAGACACACCTTACTCTTCAAACATGCATCATTACTCCTTAATAATTTGTCCCTAACTTCACACATTCCCAGTGTAATATATTTCCTGATTTCCTAACTGTTAGTCTCCAAAGTACTCAAGAGAAACTATGTCAGTCTGGAGACTAAAGTGTGCCTGATACAAGCCACAGACTTTGCAATTACTTGCTATGCATCAGTAAGCTAGGGATGATAGAAGGAGAATTGATGCCTTTGAGCTGTGGTTCTGTAGAAGAGTATTGAATATACCATGGATTGCTAGGAGAACAAATGGGTTTGTCCTAGAGAGGTGAAATCAGGCTGCTCCTTGGAGGCAAGGATTCTGAGGCTTAGTCTGAATACTTTGGACATGTTGCAAGGAAGGACCAGTCCTTGGAGAAGGACGCTATGCTTGGGAGAATGGAGGTACAGTGCAAGAGAGGAAAACCCTTGATGAAATGGATTGATTCAGTCACTGGGGTAATGAAAGTAGGTGTGTCAGAGACAGTAAGATTGACACAGGATAGAGTAGGGTTCAGGGACGATGTACATAGGGTCAATATGAGTCACAGGTGAAATGATGGCACATTACAAAAACAATAACAAGTACTAACGGTGCTAATTGTGGATCCAAGTAAGATGAAATTGTTGACAGTTTCAATCTTTTTTCTTCTATCATGATTTTGCCTATCAGGTTAAGTGGTAAGAATTCTTGTTTTTCTTGACATTAAGATGCAATCCATATTGAAGGATATTTTTTATTATTCTATTGTCATCTTTATTCATTGTGGATTTTAGATCCATAACACGTAATTGAAAAGACCATGGTTAAGTCAGATGTATCTTAGTCTTTAAATTGATATCATTGTTCCCTAACACCTTAGAGAGTTGTTGACAGAAGATTTACTCAGTGCAATATGTCTAGGTCCAAGCAAGATGAAATTACTGGTTCAATCTTTTCTTTATCATGATGCTGCCTACTGGTCCAGTTGTGAATATTTTTGTCTTCTTAAGTATTCTTTCTTATGAACTAACTTGTCTATTTCTCTCATTGCCATCAAATGGATACTGACTCATAGTCAACACTGCAGCAGGTTTTCAGAGGCTATAAGTAGCATTAATATGATGGCCCATATTGTCTACAGAATCTACTAAGTGAAACAAATGCTAATATGCATGAAAATGAATTCTGATAAGAGGTTCGTATGATAACTCAATCCTTCTAGTGTTGTGATACTCTTCACAAAGGTCAACTGCTCTCAACTGGACTTTATGTGTTCCTTAAATAGGTTCATTTAAGGGGGCTAGAGGATGAGAAGTTAAGTTTCACATCAGAGAAAGTGAGGGGACACAGAGAAAGGGAAACTAACTTTTATTTTTCAATGGATCTAGTGTAATAAACCCCTTTGTGAAGTGAATACATAAGTAAAATGAATTTAGTTTGGCACTAAATACAGTCTTCACTGAGTAAGAAGAGAGAAAATTAGGAGAAATAAAGAGAAAGTTTAGTGAGGTAAAAGCATATGCACTGGAGAAAATACATTATCTATATAATCTTTATGGAACCTGGGCCTGAAGTGTCAGGCCCAGATAAGGTCAAAGGGGAGAATGAAGGATTCAAAGAGTAAGACATGTCAACACAGGGAGTGAATGGTTTTGCCCACCTGGCTAAACCACAATGGGATATCCTTCCCTCCCTAAAGACTCTCCTATAACCCTTCCCAACAGCTTCCTAAGGGCAACTTCCATATTCTCCATTTTAAGACCAAGGAACCTCACCCAGGAGCTCCCTTAGTAAAGCTACTTCAAGCTTTCTCTCTTGTTCTCGTCCTTTCCCTGGGTCCTTGACCTTACGTCTGGTGCAAAAAAACCCTAACATCTGGTGCACAAAACCTGGGAGAGGAGTTGAGGCCTGTTGCACCTTTGCTGTCTTTTGGGGTGAGTGTGACACCCCACACTCTCTTTCTTGACCCTAGCGGCTTGCACGGTGTCAAGATCTCAAACGGTAACATAATGCAAAGTCCAGTTATTGAATGTTTTGAGTGCTTGTAAAGAGGCTCCGCAGCTGATGCTACTCTGAAGCCAGAGAGTTTGATTGGGTTCCCACTTGTGGTTTCATGGTATTGTCCTATAGCTTAGTGGTGATTTTGAGGATTATCTAGGGACCCCAACAAGGCTTAGGTTTGATAGAGGCACATCTATTTCTAAGAGAACAGCAGGAGGGACACCAGCATGGACTTGAGGGGACAGACCCTCTGTTGTCTATTTCCATCCATTTTGTATTGATGTCTGATTATCAATAGTGTCCACTTTCCCTGAACTACTCATCCTTCCTGTCCACTGTTACATCTATTCTGCAAGAGTCCTTGCTGGGACTCCTCCCATCAAAAACCCTTTGCCTCTATTCTTCTGACTCTTGCCTCTCCACTCTCAGAATCCTTTTCTGATTCCTCCCCTCTCCCAAGAAAGGCCCCTTTGCTCATACAGTCCCCAGGCTTTTTGCTGCCAGGCATTTTGGACTCCCTTGGGATTCAGGTCTGTCCATACTGGATTCCTGTCTGCACATACCCCAAAAGCGCAGATCTGTGTCAGGAGCCCACCCAAGTGCCAGGGACTTCTTCCAGGCTCTCGATCGCAGTAGGGGACACACAAGCCATCTTTAGCCTTTCCCAGACTCTGAAGCTTCTGGCTTTCAGAGGATGGTCTGAAATCTCACCCACAGACCTGAACTCTGCAAGTCTTCTCTAGGCATAGACTTTAAGCCCTGCTTTTCCACCACTTCCTATGTTTACTTTCCCCTGGGTGAATGCAGGAGCTCCACCTACTTTTTCCTTGAGAACCCTGATATTAGCCTTTCTAAATCACCATCCCTCAACCTGGTCACCCTAACATCTCAACTTATTATGACCATAGCTGCCCTGAAGTCCTTGAAGATAAGGACTCTTTACTTCTCTCCCTATCTGACCAACCCATCCCTAACCCAGACCATACTCTGTTTGTTTACAGCAGATCTTGTACAACTTTTGAAGGTTACCATTATGCATCCTATGCTGTAGTTTGCATAAAGAGAGTGTGGAAAGCAGCATCTGATCAACACCTCATTCATCATCTTTTCTAAGCCCCTTTGAGCTGATGTATGGCCAACTGTTCCTGCTCAACCATAACCTACATGCTGAACACCCTCTTTTAACATCATATCTTCTTTATCTCTCTCTCCTTAGACCATTACTCTGGAACACGCAGGCTGCTGCATACCTAGATCCTCGCCTGAATGTCTAGACCAGACAGCTGGAGTCACCCCAGAAGATGTCATTCTCATCAAATACCATGCACCCAAACCTCTTCAAGCACACTAAGACAGACCTTATGCAGTCATCCTAACTACACCCACAGCAATTAAGGTCATAGGTAATTCCTGTTAGCACTACCTTTCCCAAGTCAAACATGCTCCTCTCACTGACCTCCTACACCTCTCAAATGATGATTCTCATTACTCTTTACCCCACTCAGATCCCAAGCCCTAAGTAGCTCTTCATATTGTTACTAATTGCTCCCTGCCTTTTAAAATTCTTCACAGGATAAAAGAAATGACGAACATAATGGTGAAACAGTCGCTATGGCATCCATATTCTTCCCTGGCTACAGCCTCTGAGCCCCAGATCTTCACCTCATTCATCAAGAAGTAGCTACAATAAAAATACATCACTCTTTTTCTCACTAAAGAGGCTAAGATGTCAGGACCCGATCAAAGAAAAGGGGAGAATGAAGGATTCAAAGAATAAGACATGTCAACAAAGGGAGTGAATGACTTCACCCACCTGGCTAAACCACAATGGAATGCCCCTCCCTTCCTTCCCTAAAAAGCCTCCCAAGAACTTCCTAAAAGTGAATTCCTTTCTGAGACCAAAGAACCTCAATTGAGAGCTCCCTTAATAAAGCTTCTTAAGCTTTCTCTCTTGTTCTTGCCCCTTTCTTGAGTCCTTGGCCTTACATCTGGTGTGAAGACTCAACACTAAGTTTGTGTCAGTGAGGAGAGTTTGAGAAATTATGCTGTTAGAAAGGGTAAAACTTTGAAAACTTTACTGCTCTATTTAAGATGTGTTATGCACAATTTTTGTGTAATGGGAAAAAAATACAAAACAGATGGAGAAAAGATTCAAGCTGTCAATGATTTCATCTTACTTGGATCCACAATCCAATCAAGATACTTGGTACCAACAGTCAGGAGATTGGAAGACATACTGCATTGAAAAAATTCTGTAATAAAGGATCTCTTCAAATTATTCAGGAGCGATGATGTCAATTTGAGGACTAAGGTGAGTCTGATTCAGGCCATGGTCTTTTTGATCACTTGCTATGCATCTGAGAACAGGACACTGAATAAGAATGACAGGAGAAGAATTGATGCCTGTGAACTGTGGGGTTGGAGAAGGGTATTAACTATCCCAGGGACTGTCAAAAGAACAAACAAGTATGTCTTAGAAAACGTGCAGCCAAAATGATCCTTAGAGGCAAAGATGATAAGGCTTCATCTTACATATTAGGTTATATTGCTAGGAGAGGACAATATCCATTGGAGGTGAATATCATGCTTGCAAAGATTAAAGGTTGGCAAAAGAGAGAAAGGCCCTCAACCCAATGGATTGACACAGTGACTGTGGGCAGCAGTCAGTGTGTCAAGAATTGTGAGGACAGCACAGGATAGAACAGGGTTCATACCTATTGTTCACAGGGTTGCTATGAGTTATGCTCAACTCTACAGCAGCTAACAACAGCAACAAAAATAATCAAAGAGCCTCAAAATACATAAATCAAACTTTAGTAGAAATGAAAAGATAAATAGATAACTTCATAATAATAACGGATTTTAATGTAGCACTTTTTATCAACGAAACAATTATACATCAGATGAGCAGAGCACTGTGCTAAACAAAAGATCAATATACATCCTTTTCCAGTGTACATGAAATATTTTCCAGAATAAACCATATGTTAGGCCACAAAGTAAACCTCAATAATTAATTAAAAATAAATAAACAAACAAACAAATAAAGACTAAAATAATCAACTCTGTTCACAATGCTATAAAACTAGAAATCAACAAAAACAAAAAAGGTCAAGCAAAAGGAAATTTGGCTCTCTCTTCTGCTTCAGGACTTCACTTGATTTTGTTTAGTGAAAATTACTCTTGGTTGCTATCAGGTAAACAAAAAACCAGTGGCCATAGCGACCTTGCATGTTTCAAAGTAAAACAATGCTCCAGAAAATTTTAAATGGCTAATTTGGGGGAGAGTTAACCACTAGACCTTAATTCTAAGTGCATTTAGGTAGCTTCAAGGTCCCATTCTTTCAGTCAGCAGCCAAGGGATAACTTTTTTGCAGCATTCAGGGATTTAAGCAGTAGCCTTGGTTTCTGTTTTCTTTCTTAAAATGAATTTTTGTTTTTGTTAAAAATATATCCAATTAAATACATGTCAATTCAACTGTTCTATGTGTACAATTCAGTTACACTAATTACATTCTTCAAGTTCTACAACCATTTGTTAGGTCTTTGCACTGGACATAAGGCCAAGGACTCAAGGAAGGGACAAGAGGAAGAAAGAAGCTTTATTAAGGGGGCTCAGAGGCAAGATCCTTTGGCCTGGAGAGAGAGAGGGGAAAACCTGCACCTTGAGGTGGATTAGGGCAGGTTTTATACTAAGGATCTTTAGGGAGGGAAGAGAGGGACATTCCATTGTGGTTTTGCCAGGTGGGTGGTCTTCTAGGGAGGAAAAGAAAGGGGATCCATGGTAGTTTAGTCAGATAGGCAAGGCTGTTTACTCACTTTCTTGACATATTGACATTCCTTAAATCCTTTATTCTCCCTTTGACCTTGGTCCCTGCCTGACACCATTCTCATCTTCTGTTTCAGAATTGTTTCTCAACTCACATTCATTTACTATCTCTTAAGCTTCCTATTAAAGCTTTCCAATAGCTACTGTCACATTTATAAGGTTGAAAAATCAAAGCAATTCCATTTATTTGACCTTCCATCCTGACCTTAATCTATTCCTGTGTTCCAGGAAATAGTAAAGAATTCCTCCCTATATCCTTATAAGTTCAAGACAATTGAGCAGACATTTTTAGTTATTGCTTTTGCTCTACAGATAGAGAGTCAAGGAGACAAATTGAGTAACTTGTAGATAAAGACAATTAGAGCCAACTCCATACAATGAAGCTGAGTCTTCTGGTTCTTCTTGGCTGACATTCAAGACTTCCAGGTGAGCAAAACATACCTGAGAGAGAAAAGCTGATCAGTCTTCGACTTCCTTGCTCTTGAACAGTATCATCCGGGACAACATTTTTAAAAATCTGAAAAGAAGAAAAATGATACACAAGCAAAACAAGTGTTGAAATTTATCCTCAAACTAATACAAATATAATCTCTTATTTCTCCAGTTATAATCAACAAAGCCAACAATGTGATTTCATTAAGCAACTATTGATTAAAATTAGCTTCTAGCAATTTAATGTCTTTCTCAATAACTAATAACCTAATTGTTGTGAATGGTGGTGGTAGAGTACAAAGGATTGGAAATCAACAAACACAATTACTGTACTATTATAAGCCCACTGTATTACTAATATAAACAATTCTATTTCACATTCAATTTGGCAAAAGTAAGTGCTTATTAACAGAGCCTTTGGCAGTAGAACAAGTCAATAGATATTTGCTGTTGTAGTGATAATGTGTTTGCATTTTGCAAAGAGAACTGTTCTAGTTCTTAATTTTGTGATCTATTTAATCATGTAGGGATTGCTTGGCACTTTTCTATGAAGGAAGATCCTGAGCATAGTGTTAAGAAGCTAGATTGTGAAAATGTTTTGTTTTCTATCATTGTTCAATACACGTTAATAGATTAATTGGGACAAGTAGTGTTCTTGAATCAATTCTCTTCTAAAAACTAGTTTCAGGCTAGAGGATTCTGACTCAGTGAGACTCCATACAGGATCTTCCACTGTGTGACTTTTTGAAAGTAGATTGCCAGGTCTTTCTTCCAAGGCATCTCTGAGTGGACCTTAACCACCTTTATCCTTTCAGTTGGCAATTGAATGAGGTAATCATTTGAACAACTTAGAAACCACTTTAATTTCTTCTAAGAAAGTTTTATTTCTAAATTATTCTGAATAATTATTTTAAAGCAAAATAACTTTTTCTAGTTCCCTTTTCACATATTGCCAAAGATGTTTGCAGAAAATAATGCTTAAAAAATTACTATGAAAAAATACTGTGTCCACTTTTTAGAAGATATTCTATATTAAAGAACACAAAATAATTAAACATACAATAGTCTATTGATTAGAGTCTCTTTGCAGATTACATATCTTATTACATTTATTTTCTGTGTCTCAAAATTCTTAATGCCATAAGAGTGGTGAATGAATGTTACCAAACCTGTAGGAGATGGGTAATAAAACTGGCCATCACTAAAACATAAAGCTTCAACCCAAGGGAAGTAACAAGAGGTTTATATACATGTTTCCTCTATGACAGGTCAATAGATTTGGCTTGTGGGACTTAGAAACAGCTCTTGGGAAAAACTGTCTGCACATAAGCCCTAATGTGTGATGTCAGCTCAATGATGTTGGGAGGCCTAGCAAAGGGAAGAATATGCTGTGTACTGAGTGAGATTAAAAAATCAGGAAATTCATCAAAGAATCTCTATTTTAGATTTTAAAAAAATCATAAATAGAAATGTTTTCTTATAATAATCAATGACAGATGTGGCCAGGATGACTAAGCCATATTGGTTGATCTCAAGGCACTAGCTTCTTCACTTTGTAGAGTCTTCCTTCATAGTTTCTATTTGTTTTTAATATTAATTGGCTGATTCAGACAATAAAAGTCAACAGGCCCCTCAAAGACGGCATCATCAATATGGACTACGCTAATAAATCTGCAATAACCACTATATGCACATCTTAAAAATTCTTTAGTGTCATGGACTTTTTACTCTTTTACAAACTCTTGCTTCAACAAAGACCAGAATGAGAATTTCAGGAAGTGTTCCATAAAGTTCTTACAGGTTGTACTTGCCCAAGTAAAATAATTACAGTTTAATACTGAAGTCTTCCCTACCCCTCCCCCAATTCTAGTTTTAAAATGTCAACAGCTAACTTATATTCTTTTTAGGATAAAAATTATTTGTGGCTACAACAAAAGGTATAATTGTAATAGAATCTTAAAGGTCTAGAGTGGGTGTATTTACATTTTAAATAACGTGTAGGATTAGGCAGAACATTTATATTGATAGTAAAAACAAGCTTAAGCATACAATGAAAGCAAAAAATAGTAAATTTGTTCCTTCCTACTTAAAGAATAATGTTGCGATCTACAACTCAGCCTTCCTGTCTGCTACCACTACAGCCTTCCTGTCTGCTACCACTGCAGCCTTCCCATCTGCTACCACTACAGCCTTCCTGTCTGCTACCACTGCAGCCTTCCCGTCTGCTACCACTGCAGCCTTCCTGTCTGCTACCACTGCAGGTACTGACTACAGTTCCCAGAGGTCTGTGGGGAAATGCCATCTTTGTAAACTTG
>NW_006400026.1:2385310-2386489 GCF_000299155.1 Elephantulus edwardii
TACAGTTCCCAGAGGTCTGTGGGGAAATGCCATCTTTGTAAACTTGGACTTTGCTGGGAGATCTGCAAGGACAGCAGAGGCAGTTCCAGGCTGGGGTTTGCGACTCAGACACCCCACACCCATTTAGGCCCTCGGGCCAGGAAGACAATCGTATTTGCCACATCTATAAGATTTAGCAACCTCCCCTAAAATACTCATGTACCATTGAGGATTAAGTTACGTGGGGAATCAAACTAGTTTCTGGCCTGAGTATGTAGGGCCCACTAACTCAAACAACAGGGAGATCCTGAGCATCTCCAACGAGTGGGGAAGCTATTCCTGAAAGGGAACAACAGATTTCCACGTTCATTATTTAGGTTCTCCTGAGGCCCTCCCCACGTGTATCAGTGTGTGCTTCCTCCCTCCCCACTCACGTGAGTGTTGGGGTGTGCACGCACCCTCTACGCATTTACTCTTGTTTCTTTCCAACCTTCTTCTGGAGCAGTGACGTCAAATAAAAAACCAGCTACCACCCCAGACACGAAGAACTCTGCCACACCAATGGCCCGTAGAAAACAGAGTGCTTCACTTGTCCCACCAGCCCAAAGCAAGATATCAATCCCCAAAGAAGACACAGGAGCAATGGATTTCCTGAAGCCAGAAAGCCTGATGAATCTTTCTGATAATGATTTTAAAAGAACAAGAATTGAATATTTACAATGGATAAAATAGAAACTGGATGAAATACAGAATCGTGCTAGCAAAGGTAAGGAGGAGCTTTAAAAAACAATCCAAAACAACGCAGAGAAAACAAATGAAGCATTAGAGGCATTGGAAAAACAAGAAACTGTGATCCAGAATTTGAGATCTAAGGTTCCTGATGCTGTCAACATGATAGAGGGACATATGAATAGAGGAGAAGAGATGGAAAACAGAATCAGTGAAATAGAAGATAGAACTGTCACCACAGAACTGACTGAGAAAAAAGCAGAATCCAAAAAGAAGGAAACAAACGTAAGCTTGAGAATAATGTGGGATACCATTAAAAGAAATAACATCCACATCATAGGAATCCCAGAATGGGAAGAAGCAAGTAAAGGCACTGAAAAAGTGGTGGAAGAATTACTAGAGGAAAACTTTCTGGGCATAATGAAGAATGACAGAATATATATCCAAGAAGCTGAGCGAACACCATATAGA
>NW_006400026.1:2390959-2405678 GCF_000299155.1 Elephantulus edwardii
AAAAAAGGAATAATGTTGCATTCATAGTTATGAGAACAATTTCAAGATCTATCCTGAAGTACAATGTTGTGAGTGACAGGATTCAAGGAAGACTCATTAATATGACTATTATTAAAAAATATCTACCAATAGCTAAAAGTGAAGAAAAGGAATCTGAAGATTTCTGCCAGATTTTGCAGTCCAGAATTGACCAAACATGCTATCAAGATGCACTAATAATAATAATTGGTGACTGGAATGCAAAAGTTGGAAACAATGAAGAAGGAATGATAATTGCACAGTATAGACTTGGTGACAGAAATGATGCCAGAGAAAGAACGATTACATTTTTACATTCAATAATATATACATGGCAATAATATTTTTGAAAACACAAGTATCAACTTTACACATAGATCTCACCTGACTGATGAATTCCGTTGACTACATCAGTGGAAAGAATCATGGGAGAAGCTCAACATCAGCAGTCAAAAGTGGCCAGATGCTGACTGGACTAAGCCAATTTTTCATGCACAAGTTCAAATCAAGGTTGAAAAAAATGGAAATAAGTCCACAAGAATAAAAATATGACCAATAATCTATCTCCCCTTAATTTAAAAATTATCTCAAGATTAGCTTTGAGACATTGAACATCAATGATGGAATATCATTGATAACATCAAAGACATCATCCATAAAGAGAGCAAAGAACTCATAAAGACAGAGGAGAAAGAAAATATCAAAATGATGTCAGAAAAGTCTTTGAAAAATGCACTAGAGCATTAAGAAAACAAAACAAAGGTAAGAAATGTAGAAGCAAAAGAGCTGATAGAAGATTTCAAAGTGCAGCTCAAAAGATATTATTACAGAACATGCATATAGCTGGAGTTAGAAAATGAAAAGGGAAGAATCCACTCAGCATTTCTCAAGCTGAAAGAACTGAAAAACAAATTCAAGCCTCAATACTGGAAGATGTTGTTGTTGTTATTGTTTTGTTGATTGCCTTTGAGTTGAGCATGACTCATAGTGACCCTATGAACAAAAGGTTTGAAGCCCATCTACAACTATCAACATTTATCAAAGTTCATAAAGTTTCTAGAGACATGTTATTTAGGAGGTAAATGTCACTCAGGCAAAATCTTGAATGATCCAGGAAGCATCAAAAGAAGATGAAAGGAATACACAGTCACTGTACCAAAAAGAATTGTCAACACTGATGTATTTCAGGAAGTATCATATGATCAAGATATAATCCTACTAAAGGGTAAAGTTTAAGCTATATTGAAGGTATTGCAAAAAAATAAGTCCCCAGGAGTTGATAGGACACTAGTTGACATGTTTCAACTACTAGAAGCAACCCTGGACATGCTCACCAGTCTGTGCAGGAAATTTGCAAGATAGCTACTTGGCCAACTGTCTGGAAGAGATCCATATCTGTTCTCATTCCCAGGAAAGCTGATCTAACAGAATGTGGAAATTATTGAGAAATATTTTCACCACCAAGTCAATTGGCAACACCATGATACATGAAGAAGAGATTGAGATTGTTAACAATTTCAAGCTGCTCAGATCCACAATCAACACTCTTGCATCAGCCATCAGGAAATAAAAAAACCACTTGCATCAGAAAATCTGCTGTCAAGGATCTCTCCAGAGTAATGAAGAGTAACAATGTCTGGAAACTAAGGAGTCCCTAATCCAGGCCATGGTCTTCTCAATTACTTGCTATGCATCAGAGATTTAGACAATGACTAAGGATGAAAGAAGAAGAATTTGAGTTGTGGTGCTGGAGAAGAGTACTGAACATACCAAGGACTGCCAAGAGAACAAACAGGTCTGTCCTGGAAAGAGTGAAGCCAGATTGCCCCTTGGAGGTATGGATTTTGAAACTCTGTCTCACATATTTTGAGCATGTTTCTACGAGGGCCAGCCCTTGGAAAAGGACATCATTCTTAGAATGGTGGGGAATTAACCTAGAAGAGGAAGATCCTAAGGGAGATGGATTGACACAGTGACTGTGGCAGTGGGGTCAGGTGTATCAGAGATGGTGAGTTTGGCTCACGATAGGACAAAGTTCAGAGACATTGTTCATAGAGTTATCAAGAGTAATAGTGGACTTGACACCCCATAACAACAACAACAAAATACATGCAAGCAAAATATTGCTGAATATCATTTAGAAATGGCTAGAATAGTACATTGACAGAGAATTGTCTGAAGTTCAAACTGGGTTCAGAAGAAGCTTTAGAATAAATAATATCATTGCTGACACAGAAGCATTACAGGCTGAATACAGAGAATACCAAAATAATGTGTATTTGTTTTTATTGATTATGAAAATGCATTTGGCTGCATGGATCATAACAAATTACTGCTGAAATTGAGAAGAATGGAAATGCCAAAACAATTATGCTTACGTAAAACATACACCTAGACCAAGAATTTATTATATGAAGAGAACAGGGGAATACTGCATGATTTAAAATGAAGAAAGATATGCAACCAGTGTGAAAAACCAATGCATATGAACTTTTAAAGTAAGCCAGTACAAAATAAAAATTTTATTTTAATTAAAAAGAAATAGATATGCATCAGGGCTGTGACCTTTCTCCATAACTATTCAATCTGTACGCTGAGCAAATAATTTGAAGAATTCTATGAAGAAGAATGTTGTGTTGTTGTTATATGCTATCAAGTTGCCTATGAGGAAGAATAGGCATCTGTATTTGAGAAAGACTCATCAACAATTCACATTATGCGGAGGACACGACCTTCCTTACTGAAAGTAAGGACTTGAAACATTTGCTGCAGAAAATCAAAGACTACAGATTTTAATATGGTTTACATCACAACATCAAGAAGACAAAAATTCTCACCACTGGGCCAATAGGCAACATTATGATGACTAAAGATTGAAATTGTCAATGACTTGACCTTACTTGGATCCACAATCAACACTTTTGGTATCAGCAGTAGGGAGATCAGGGGATGAATTTAGAAAAGTCTGCTGTCAGAAATGTCTCCACATTAATGAGGATCTGTGAGGTCAGTTTAAAGTCTTAAGTGTGCCTGACTCAGGCTATGATCTTTTCAATCTGTTGCTATGCATCTGAGAGGTGAAAAATGCTTCTGAGTTACAGATAAAGCAATGCCTTTGGGCTGTGGTGTTGGAGAAGAATACTGAATATTCCATGGAGTGCCAAAAGAACAGCAGATAGGTCTTAGAAAGGGTGCAGCCGAATGCTCCTTAGAGGCAAGGATGTTGAAACTTCATCTCACACACATATGGAAAGAGACAACATCCTTGGAAAGGTAAAGATTCAGAGAAAGAGACGAAGACCCCCAATGAGATGATCTCAAGTATATCGGAGGTATGCTTTTATCGGAGAATGGCATAAAATAAGATCTGTTGTTCATAGGGTCATTATGAGTTGTATTTCACACGATGACACCCAACAACAACAACAACAACTTAAAGCAAGCATATTTTAGTTTTTCATATTACAACGTCTCCCTCTACTGGATATTCAGGGTGCTTATAAAGAAGATTCTTCATCAACCTAATACACATAAAAATTTAGACTTTTCCAAAGCTATGAAATATCTGAAGACACTCTTCACCTTGGTGTTGTTCATAAAGTCAGCCTGACTCATGATGACCCCATACACAGAAGAGCAAAATGCTTCCCAGTTATGAGCTGTTCCCTGATTGGTTGTAGACAAGATGCAAATTGGAACATTGGAATTCATAGTGATGACTGGCTAACTTTTGGAAACAGATGATCTGACCTTTCTTCCTAATCCATTTCAGTAGGGATGATCTCCTGAAACCATTTGGAATTCTTGTTTAGGATCTAGCAACATAAAAGCCTTCAATGACAAACAGGTGGTAGAAATTGATCCCGGGACTTCCATGTGAAAGGTGAAAATCCTACCACTGAATCACTAATATCTTACACCTAATTTAACACACCATAAAATTATCTCTAAGGGTGATTTTTCACTAAAGTATTGGCATTAGGTAGATTATGTGGAAGTAGAAATAATCTTAAACGTGATGAACATTTTCCAGGATATAAAAGGGTTCCTGTATTGTTGGGAAGATTTTATATTCTGGCTCAACAAACTGTGGGGGTATGCTTCAAGGTAAGAAGTTGGTTATACTCTCAAACAGAACCCCTAGGATTTTCCTTATTTTTAATAATTTTACTTGTCGTTGTTGCTGGAAATAAATGCTGGAGAACAGGGACCAAATCAATAATTTCTCAATGTCACTGTTTACATTTTTAAGCATGTACACCCATTCTCACCCTTTAGTTTAGAATTGTTCTTCCACCATCAACATGAATTCTCTGTCCCATAAATTTCCAATATAATAAGAGTTGCACTGCCAACCCAAAGGTGGCACTACTCTGGCAATTTGAATCTACCAGCTCCTTCATAGGAAAAAAGATAGGCAATCTCCTCTTACGCTATTTATAGACTCTTAAAACATGCTGGAAGGTCAGATATGAATTGGTTCCAATTAGATACCAATGAGTTTCCGTGAGCTGTTTGGATCTTTCAAGTTGTTATTGTCACTTTGATTTTGTAGAGTCAGCTCTTAAAAGAGTACAATGATCAAAGCAACTGCTCTTTATTGACTAAACTTCATTATTGTATTGTTTTGAGAAGACTTAGAGAGCTATGTTAAGGACGAAGATGCACCTGATCCAAGTCTAAGTACTTTCTTTTCTTTTGGTTCTCATTCAGTCACTCATATGGTACAACCAAAATGGAAGGCAGTCTGGCAATTCAAAAATTTGGCATAGTGGTAAGAAGCTGTGCTGTTATCCCAAAAGCACCTGGTTGGAATTCACCAGATGCTTCATGGCAATCTTCTCCTGTGCCTCTGAAAACCTACTGGACTGTAAGCTACAACAACCTTACACTATTGAGAATATACCTTAAAGAAACCAGAGTCATGACAAAATATATGTATGCATAGCCATGTTTATTGCAAGGTTATTCACAATAGCAGAAAGATGGAAGCAGCCCAAGTGCCCATCAAACAAATGGATATAAAAACTGTGGTACGTTCACACAATGGAATGTTACACAATACTGAAAGACAGTGAACTTGTAAAACACTACACAGGAGGGATGAATCTGGAAAACTTTATACTGAGTGAAATATCTCAGTCACAAAAGGGCAAATACAGCATAAGACCACTGTTATAGGATGAACTGAGTAGGAGGAGATCAGGAAAAGAATGGGGGGAAGATGTGTCTGAGACAATAAGATTGGCTCAGGATAGGGCAGGGTTCAGAGCTATTTTGCACAAGGTCACTATTACTCACACTTGACTCAATGGTACACAACAACAATACTGGAAAATAGAGCTCTGGTGGCTTAGTGGTAAGATATTGCCTGGTCAGTGTAAAGGTTCACAGTTTGAATCCACCAGCTGTTCAACAGGAAAAATATGAGCAATTAACTTCTGTGCAATTTATTGCCTCTGAAAACCCCCTGGGGGTCAACTATTAGTCGATTCCAACTCTTCAGTACACAACACTGAAATAGGTTAAAGGAAGGGCTATCCGGAACGGATGGATGATTAGACATTATTGTTGTTATGTGCCATCCAGTTGCCTGTAGAGACCCTATGCACAGCAGCTCTGACTGCAATGAACCCTGTCGTGTCTTGAGCCAGTCTCACTAATTCTGACACACCAACCTCCATTGCCCCAGTTACTGAAACTTATCTTAGGTCTTATCTTATCATCTCACCTGCACTGCCCCTCTACCATTCTCAGCATGATTTCCTTCTCCAAGGGTCAGTCTCTCCTGGCCACATGCCCAAAGTGAGACGAGCTTCAAAATCTTAGCCTCCAAGGAGAAACTTGGTTTCACAATCTCCAAGTCAGACTTATTTGTTTTCTTGTTGATCCATGGTATGTTCCAGAATTTTCTTCAGCACAATAATATCAAGCCATCACCTCTTCTTCTGTCATTCTTAGTCATTGTTCAGATCTCTGATGCATCACAAGTAATTGTGAAAACCATGACCTGGGATCAGGTGCACCTTAGTTCTCTCGACTGACATTTTTTCTTCTCAATACTCTGGAAAGGTCCCTGACAGCTGATTTTACCCAATGTAATTAATCTTTTGATTTCCTGACTGCTGGTGCCAAGAGTGTTGATTGTGGGCTTGAGGGCGGCAGGGGCGGAGCGCGCTGCGGGCTGGGGTCATGCCCGTGGCAGGCGCCATCTAGAGGAAGGTCGGGCAGCCGCCACCACGCTTCCAGTCGCAGTGAGACGCAAGCGAGCTGAGAGTGGCGGCGGCGATGCAGCGACGGTGGCGTCCTCCGCTGCCCTCCTCGCCGCTGAGCTGAGCGATGGCGGCGCGGGCGGGGCCCTGGCTGCGGCGGGAGCGAGGAGATGGAAGTGCCTTCGGAGGTGGCCGCGTGGGCAGCACTGAAGAGGAGGAGGAGCGGCTTGAGCGCGAGCACTTCGGGAAGATCATGAATGCCTTCCACTACTAGCACCAGTATGCATGAGCGAGTGCACAGAACAGAAAGACAGTTTCAATCACTTTCTGATAATCAACAAAAAGTGCTTCCTCAGTTTCCTCTTCACTTGGACAAGATCCGGAATTGCATTGACCATAATCAAGAAATACTACTGACCATTGTGAATGATTGCATACATATGTTTGAAAATAAAGAATATGGAGAAGATGTATGTGGAAAAAAAAAAAAAGAGTGTTGATTGTGGAGCCAAGCAAGCTGGAACTATCAACAACCTCAATCTCTTCTCCATCCATCACTGTGCTACCAGTTGGCACAATGGTAAGAATCTTTGTCTTCCTGATGTTGAGTTTCCATCCATATTGAAGATTACAGTCCTTGACCTTCTGCAGCAAGTGCTTCAGGACCTCCTCAGTTTCAGCAGGCAAAGTTGTGCCGTCTGCATAATATAGGTTGTTGATGAGTCTTCCTCCAGTCTTGATGCCACAGTCCTCCTCATAAAGCCCAGCCTCCTGAAATATCTGTTCTGAAAATAGATTGAAAAGCTATGGAGAACAGATGCATCCCTAAGGACTCACTTCCTGATTTTGAACCATGCAGTGTTTCTCTGCTCTTACTGATCTTCCCCCCCTTTTTTACATTTTTTGATTATTATTAATTTTAATGAAAATTTTACAGAGTTTGTATTTGCATTTATTCATTGTTGTACCTTTCACCCTGCCCACCCCTCCTCTCCAGTTCATTCTTCTCTTTGAAAAGTAAAAGAAAAATTCTTTCATTGTTATGCAATCCCTCTCCCCAAGTCCACTCCACTATGCAGTCTTCGTTCTGGACTCCTGTCATGACAAGAACACCTAATAATATATCACTTTTAAATAGTTAACTCTTTCACCTTGTTCAATGTTGTATACATAATTTATACCATCTTTCTCAGTCTCTCCCCAACCCCAATGTCAGTCCCATTTTACAACAGTGACACTATGCAGTACTTGTCCTTTTGTGACTGAGATATTTCCCTCAGCTTAATGTCCTCCAGGGTCACCCATTTAGAATAAGATTTTATAAGTTCCTTGTTTTTCAGTGCAGCATAGTATTCCATTGTGTGAACATACCAGAGCTCCTCTATCCATAGGTACTTAGGTTGTTTCTAACTCTGCTATTGTGAACAAAGCCAAAATAAACATAGGTGTACATATGTCTGCTTGGGTGGCAGTTATGGTTTCTTTGAGGTGTATTCCCAGTAGCAGAATTGCTGGGTCAAAAGGTATTTCTAGTTGCAACTTTTGGAGAAAGCTCCATACAGCCTTTCACAGTGGCTGCACCATTTTACACTCCCACCAACATTGAATAAGGGATCCAGCTTCTCTCTGCGACCTCGCCAGCATTTGTTGCTTGCTGTTCTGTTAAATTTTGCTATTCTTACCAGGGTGAGATGATATTTCATAGTTGTTTTGATTTGCATTTCTCTTAAAGCTAGGGATTTTGAACATTTCTCTTAAAGCTAGGGATTTTGAACATTTCTTCACCTATGTGTTTATCATCTGAATTTCTTTGGTGGCCATTTTTCAATTGGGTTGTTTATCTTGTTGTGGTGCTCAAGTATTTTATATATCCTAGATATCAGTCCCTTATCTGATATGTCATTACCAAATATTTTTTCCCAGTATGTGGCTTCCCTGTTTACCCTGTTGGAGAAGTTTTTGGCTGTGCATAGGGATTTAATTCTAAGAAGGTCCAGTCATCTATTTTATCCTCTCCTGGTTGTAAATTTTTCAGAATGCTGGGAAGACTGTTGATGTTGTGGATTAGGATTTCTAGAGTTCTTCCAAGCTTTTCTTTAATTTAGATTGTAGTCCTTGGTTTCAGTCCTAGGTTCTGTTATTGATCATGTATCCTGACCTCTACTGAATTGGTCTACCAGCTCTTATACATTGTGTTTTTGTTTGTTTTTTTGTTTTTTGGGATTTTTTGTTCTTGAGTCCTAGGGCTTTCTGTATATGCTATCATATCATCTCCATAAAGCAGTAGTTTAACCATCTATTTGCCCATCCATTCTAATTTTGCTGAGTGTCTTTATCAGGAAAGGATGTTGGATTTTTGTCAAATGCCTTTTCTGTACCCATTGCTAAGATCATATGGTTCTTTTTATTTTCTTTGTTAATATTGTGAATTATGTTGATTATTTTTGTGTTGCACTATCCTTACATATCTGTTATGACTCCTACTAGGTCATGATGATTTTTTTTTTTAAATGTGCTTTTGAATTCTATTGGCTGGGATTTTGTTAAGGATTTTTGCATCATTTTTGAGAAATATTGGTCTATAATTTTCTTTTGGGTAATGTCCTTGCCTGGTTTTGCAATAGGGTTATGCTTGCTTCATAAAATGATTATGTATTTCTTCTTTTTCAATTTTTTTAAATTGCGTAAGTAAAATTGGTGATAGATCCTCTCTGAATTCTTGGTAGAATTCAGCTGTGAAGCATCTGGTCCAGGACTTTTCTTATAGGAAAGTCTTCTTATGACCTATTCAATTTTTTCTTTTGTGATAAGTCTGTTCATGTGTTATATACCTGTCCTTGTTAATCAGCATTGGGTGTATGTTTCAAGAAATTTGTCCATTTATTCTGGGTTTTCGAATTTATCAGAATATAACTTGTCATAGTATTCTGACATTATAGATTTAATTACCTCTGGTTCTGTTGTGATATCACCTCTATCATTTCTTAATCAAGCTATCAGTGTTTACCTCCACTATTTTTTTTCACATTCACCAGTGGTTTGTCAATTTTATCAACTCTTTTGAAAAACCATTTCCTGATCTTGTTGATGGTTTCAACTGTTTTTCTGTTTTCTATCTCATTGATTTCAGCTCTGGGCCTTGTAATTTATTTTCTTCTAGTGGCTGTATAATTAGATTGCTGTTCTTCTATTTAATGAAGGTGTTGAGTTAAATCATTGATTTTTCTTTTTTCTTCCTTTTTTATGTGTGTGCCTATTGCTGTAAACTGCCTTAGGTGCATCCTAGAGGTTTTGGTATATTTTCATTTATTTCAAGGAACTTTATTTCATTATTTATTTCTTTTATAACTCAATTGTGCTCAAGCAGATTTGTTTAGTTTCCACACGAGTGGTTCTATCAGCTTTAGCCTCATGGGGTTAATTTCTAGTTTTATGGCATTGTAGTCTGAGAAGATATTATTTCATTGGTTTGTGTTGTTGTTTGTTTGTTTGTTTTAATTTGCTGAAGTTTGGTTTGTGTCCTAACACATGATGATTCTGGAAAATGTACCATGTGCACTTGGGGGGAAAGTGAAATGAGTTTAAATTGAGTGCAATACCCTGAATAGATCCACAAAGTCAAGTTGGCTCATTGTCTACTTTGTATCTTCTTCATCTTTGTTGCATTTCTTTTGAGTAGACTTATTCTTTGGTGATGAAAGGAAAATTTTTAAAAAAATAATGTCCCCAAACCCAAGTATTGTAAGAACCCATACCTTGATCTGTATTGTAAGAACCTATACCTTTGATCTTGTGTGAATGTTTGTGTTCCAGGAACTAGCTGACCACAAACTGAAAAAACAATTACTGGCAAAAACCATATTTTAACTAACATCAGCAGCAGGTAACTGACCTAAAATTGAACTTCTGCTTTTCCAAAGAGCCAATGAGCTAATTCCACACCAAAGAACCCCTAGACCTAGTATAACTTCCCTTGCTTTTTGGGGCTCGGGGTCGACTTCCCTGTCTCCTGTGTGAGATATGAGTCGTCCCAAAGCTTCATCAGTAAAAGCCTCTTGTGATTACAGCAAGTGGATCTGGTGTGAGTTACTCGGGGTTGCGACCGGTCTGGGTAAAGCCCTAGTTTGGGGTCTTTCATTTGGGGGCTCTCTCGTCCGGGATCGAGCAGCAACACCCACAACCAGCCAGTCAGCCACTTGGAGGTAAGAGGATCCTCTAGAATTTCTTTGTTTCTTTGTCTGTGCGGCACCGCCAAACCTGTGTGTTCGTAAGTCTGTATTATTTTCAGCTTACTTTCAGTTTGTGACTGTGGCGAAAGCAGATGCACTTGAAAAAACCACAAGTCACAGCCCTAGAGAGACGTCCCTTTGGGTGGAATACGGATCCAGAGGCTTTAATAGTCTCTGGTCCATCTGAGGGACTTAGAGTGTCCCACCGGAGAGGAGGGGCCCGGAGGGCTTTCCCGTCTGAAGCAGCTTTCAATTGCTTGTCGCAAAGAGAGTTTCTTGTGTGTCTTGTATTTCTTGTGAGTGTCTGCTCTGTTCTGTGGGTGAGTAATATGGGACAGAATATGACGACACCCCTCTCCCTGACTTTAGGACATTTTTCTGAAGTAAGAACCAGGGCTAATAATCTCTCTGTTAACGTTAAAAAAGGACCTTGGCAAACCTTCTGTAACTCTGAGTGGCCTGCTCTGGGAGTCAGTTGGCCACCAGAGGGAGCATTTGACTTAACAATCATTTTGGCAGTTAAAGATCTTGTTTTCCAGGAAGGACCAAATGTGCATCCTGACCAACAGCCATACATCATTGTGTGGCAGGATTTAGTGCAGAATCCGCCGCCGTGGGTAAAACCTTAGGTTTTGAAGAAACATTCCACCCCTCTGCGCGCATTAGCCCTAAAAACCTGAACTTCTGAGTCCAGAGTTCCTCTGCCCCCAGAAGCTGCACCATCGGCACCACCCAAAATGTATCCTGAGATTGAAAATCCACCTGAGTGGCCTGAGATATGCCACAATCCTCCCCCATATCAGGGCCAGGTTGATCCTGGTCCCCCTATCCCCGTCAGTGCCCCCCAGGGACCAGCATGGGGGACTCGCAGTCGGAGAGGTCTAGAGAGCCCAGATTCCACTGTGGCTCTCCCCTTATGAGCGTACGGAGGGCCCCCAGAGCCAGGACAACTCCAACCCCTCCAGTACTGGCCATTTTCCTCTGCTGACCTCTATAATTGGAAAACTAACCATCCTTCCTTTTCAGATAACCCCACAGGGCTTATTGGACTAATTGAGTCCCTCATGTTCTCTCACCAACCTACCTGGGATGATTGCCAGCAACTTCTCCAGGTCCTCTTCACTACTGAGGAGCGAGAGAGAATTCAGACGGAAGCCAGGAAAAATGTCCGAGATACTGCAGGACAACGAGTCCAGACTCCTGCTGCCATGGATGTGGGATATCCTCTCATTCGCCCCAACTGGGATTATAACACTGCTGAAGGTAGGAAGCAGCTATCCACTTACTGCCGGGCTCTCGTAGCAGGTCTCGGAGGGGCTGCGTGATGCCCCACTAATTTGGCCAAGGTAAGAGAAGTCCTTCAAGGACCTGCCGAACCCCCCTCTGTGTTCCTAGAAAGACTAATAGATGCCTATAGGAGATACAATCCCTTTGACCCTGTGTCAGAGGGACAGAAAGCAGCAGTAGTTATGACCTTCATTGGGCAGTCTGCTACAGACATCAGGAAAAAATTACAGTGCATAGAGGGGTTACAAGATTTTACATTGAGGGTTGTAGTGAAAGAAGCTGAGAAAGTGTACCACAAGAGGGAGACAGAGGAAGAGAAGGCAGAGAGAGAAAAGAAAGAAAGAGAGGAAGGTGAGGACTGGCAAGACCGCTGTCAAAAGAGGAATTTGACAAAAATCTTGGCCACAGTAGTGAGTGAAAAAGAAAGAGATAGAGCAGGGTCTAGACAGACAGGGCACCTGGGGACTAAGGGATCCAAGCAATATGAAAAGAAACTGCAGTTGGACAAAGACCAGTGTGCATACTGCAAAGACAAGGGACACTGGGCTAAAGAGTGTCCCAAGAAAAAGAATAAGCCGTCAAAAATTCTCACCCTAGATGAAGACTAGGGAAGACGGGGCTTGGATGCCCTCCCTGAGCCTAGGGTAACTATATCTGGGGGGGGGGCCCCATTGACTTTCTGGTAGACACGGGGTCACAACATTCAGTTCTGAAGCAGCCCCTGGGGAAGATTAGCACAAAGAAGTCAGTGGGGCTAGGGGCCACTAGACAAAAATTCTGCCCATGGACCACGGAACGGACTATAGATTTAGGAATAAATCAAGTGACTCACTCTTTTCTTGTTAGACCGGAGTGCCCAGCCCCACTCTTAGGAAGAGATCTCCTAACTAAACTGAAAGCCCAAATTCAGTTCACTCCAAGGGGGCCTGAAGTTATCTGGGATAGCAACAAGCCCAGCACTCTAGCCCTAGTAGTTCAACTAGAAGAAGAATATAGGCTCCATGAACCAGAGACAGAGGCTAAAGATTCGGACCTCGTAGATTGGTTAAAAGAATTCCCAGAAGCCTGGGCAGAAACAGGGGGGTTAGGTATGGCTAAAGATGTTCCACCAATAGTAGTGGAATTAAAAGCGGACGCCTCCCCCATTAGGGTTAGACAATATCTTATGAGTAAAGAAGCCAAGGAGGGAATCCGACCACACATCCTCAGGTTAATAAAACAAGAGGTTTTAGTGCCATGCCAATCCCCCTGGAACACTCCTCTCCTCCCTGTGAAAACGCCAGGGACAAATGACTACCGGCCAGTGCAGGATCTAAGAGAAGTGAATTGGAGAGTGCAGGACATACACCCCACAGTTCCTAACCCTTACACCCTCCTCAGCATGCTACCACCCGAGAGAAAATGGTATTCTGTCTTAGACTTGAAAGATGCTTTTTTCTGTCTGAGGTTGCATCCCGCTAGCCAAGCTATCTTTGCCTTTGAATGGAGAGACCCTGAGGCCCGGATAAAGGGACAATTAACCTGGTGTCGATTGGCTCAGGGGTTCAAGCATTCGCCAACCCTTTTTGATGAGGCCCTGCACCGAGACCTCAGTGAGTTCCAGACCAGCAACCCTCAGGTGACTTTGTTACAGTATGTAGATGATCTGCTCCTAGCCGCCCTAAATGAAGAGGAATTCATTGAAAGTACAAAGAAGCTTCTAATAGAGCTGGGGACTTTAGGCTCTTGTGCCTCAGCCAAAAAGGCCCAGCTGTGCAAAACTGAAGTAACTTACTTAGGGTATGTACTGAGAGATAGCCAAAGGTGGCTAACAGAGGCCCAGAAAAAGACTGTAATGCACATCCCGACTCCTTCCTCACCAAAGCAGGTAAGGGAATTCCTAGGGACAGCCAGGTTTTGTCGCCTGTGGATACCCGGGTTTGCCTCCTTGGCAGCCCCCTGTATCCTCTAACCAGAAATCAGGAACAATTTACCTGGAATCCTGAACATCAGACGGCCTGTGAAGACATTAAGAAAGCCTTGCTTTCAGCTCCTGACCTCGCCTTGCCAGACCTGACCAAGCCATTTACCTTATACATAGATGAAAAAGGCGAGGTGGCTAAAGGTGTGTTGTCGCAAGCTTTAGGACCTTGGACTAGATCCAGTGGACAGTAGTTGGCCAGTCTGCCTGAAGGCCATTGAAGCTGCCATGGTCCTAATAAAAGGTGCAGACAAATTAACCATGGGGCAGCATGTCACTGTCATAGCCCTTCATGCATTAGAGAGCGTCATTCAACAACCACCTGTCCGATGGATGACTAATGCCCACTTGACCCACTATCAGAGCCTACTCCTCACGGACAGGGTGACCTTTGTATCTCCAGTCATCCTAAACCCGGCGACCCTGCTGCCTGCGGAGGGAGACCCAGAAACATGCCATCGCTGCGATGAAATTCTAGCAGAAGAAACCAGCACCCGGAAAGACCTAAGAGATCAGCCTTGGCCCGGGTGCCCAACCTGGTTCACTGACAGCAGCAGCTTCGTAAAGAACAGTAAGCAGGTCGCCGGGGTGGCAGTGGTAGATGGGAAGAAAGTTATTTGGTCTGACAGCTTATCTGAAGGAAGCTCTGCACAAAAAGCCGAGTTAATAGCCCTCACTCAGGCGTCGAAACTAGCAGCAGGAAAAGCTATAAATATCCATACAGATAGTCGGTATGCTTTCGCCACAGCCCATATCCATGGGGCCATTTACTGGCAGCGAGTCCTTCTTACCTCAGCAGGGAGAGAATTCAAAAACAAAAAAGAGATCCTAGAACTGTTAGATGCTATACACCTGCCAAAGAAAGTAGCCATCATGCACTGTCCAGGGCACCAACGAAATCAGGATGTCATAGCTAAAGGGAACCAGATGGTGGACGAAGCCGCCAAGTCAGCAGCAGAGAGAATCCCGACATTAGCTACTAACATCTGTGAACTCTGGTGGCCCCCAACGTC
>NW_006400026.1:2409496-2410720 GCF_000299155.1 Elephantulus edwardii
TTAAAGAACCTAAATCAGCCTTTTTACTTGCATATCAATTTAAATTTTGTCTTAAGCCATTTTATAAAGCAATTATTTTGAAATTTAAATAAAACTGCAATGATTTCTCCAAAAAAAAAAAAAAAAAGAACCGTGTACTAAAAGAAGCGGGGAATGAAAGGAAATTTTTTAAAAAATAATGTCCCCAAACCCAAGTATTGTAAGAACCTATACCTTTGATCTGTATTGTAAGATCCTATACCTTTTTTTTAAAGACTTGTGCATATATTTCAGATTTCAACATTAATGTCAAAAATACATAGTATGATTTTACATAGGATTTGTGCTACGTTAGAACACTAGACAAACATCACTTGAGTATTAAGGGAAACATTAAATATTAAATAACTGAGAAATTAAATGTGTAAACACTAATCTAACTGGGGCTTTGCTATTGCAACATGCCCAATGAAGTGTTTTCAACAGTACAAAAACGATCAGGACATGAGTGTTTCCAGTCTACTTGGAATATGTGGATCTCATTCTATAAATCCTTGAATGAAAACTGGTCCAGAGCAACAGGAGAGGTTCCACTCTCCTGGATTTTAATTTGGTACACTCTGTTATAAATTAATTTTAACTTTCAGACTTGGGCACTGAGCAAATACTTAGTTGTCACGCCTCCTTATTAACATCTTGGTGAAAACTGAGGGTTTGTTGGCGATTCAGTATAAGATTTGAGTTCATATGTAGCACCACTATCAACTTTCATTGACTTTCTAAAGAACAGGAGCCGTAAATCTCTATGGAGGTAGATCTTCCCAGATTTAGAACTCTGGAACCTCAAATGTATGAGGTAGCATAATAACCGTTCTTCTGTATGTCAGATGTTCTCTTTATTAACACTTCTCTTCATTTCTTGTTTAACAGGTACAGAAAAGGTTCTTTGTCGTAGGAATGTCTGATGATTGGCTGTCATATCTCGCAAGTCATATATCACAACAAACATCTTCATCACAGTCTTATTAGGATTAAATAAGGTCACTTGTATTGTTCCTGAAGGAGGTACTCAGTAACCCCTTTTACCAAGGGACTCTAAAGTAATCACACCCATATAAGGAGAGGGAGCATTATCATCTGAAACACTGTAGAATGACACTTCAACTGGAAGAGTCAAATGTGTAGGGCAGAAAACACCACTTGCCCCGACCTCGGCAGTAAAACCATCAACAATGCCAAGAGGAT